>NC_138998.1:132933225-133064452 GCF_964374135.1 Grampus griseus
GCTCCTCTGCAGGAATCAGTTTATTAAATTTCTATCTCTTCTGGAATCAGTTTTAACAAATTATATTTTCTTTTACAGTACTGTCCAATACAAATATAACACAAGCCACATATATAATCTAAAATTTTCTAGTAGCCATATTTAAAAAGTTAAAAAAAGGTGAAATTATTTGAAATATTTTATTTGACCATATATAACTAAAATATTACCATTATCAATATTATCAACAAGTGAGCAGTTAAAAATATTAGTAAAATACTCTTTTTTTGCTCTATATCTTCAAAGTCTAGTGTGCATTTTACACTTACAACACATCTCGGCTTAGACTAGCCACGCTTTATTTTTATTTTATTTTATTTTATTTTTTAACGTTTTTATTGGAGTATAATTGCTTTACAATGGTGTGTTAGTTTCTGCTTTATAACAAAGTGAATCAGTCATACATATACATATATCCCCATATCTCTTCCTTCTTGCGTCTTCCTTCCTCCCATCCTCCCTATCCCACCCTTCTAGCTGGTCACAAAGCACTGAGCTGATCTCCCTGTGCTATGCGACTGCTTCCCACTAGCTATCTATTTTACATTAGGTAGTGTATATATATCCATATATACACTACCACTCTCTCACTTTGTCCCAGCTTACCCTTCCCCCTCCGCGTGTCCTCAGGTCCATTCTCCAGTAGATCTGTGTCTTTATTCCCATCTTGCCCCTAGGTTCTTCATGACCTTTTTTTTTTTTTTTAGATTCCATATATATGTGTTAGCATAAGGTATTTGTTTTTCTCTTTCTGGACTAGCCACACTTTAAATGCTCAATTTCCACATGTGGCTAGTAGCTACTGTATTGAAGAGATCAGTTCTAGAACCGTGTCCTTTTCATCCATGCTTTCAAATGTATTTGAAAATTTATTTTTATAACATTGAACAAACTACTGTGAATATGATTTGCTTACTTTCCATGGTTTCTCCAGCTGTTTGGATTCATTTAATCTCATTTTATATATTTGCCCTTCTTTCCTCTTGATTTTATTAGCCATAAGTTTATACATTTTATTGTTATTTTGTTTTTCAAAGAAACAGCTTTTGAATTTGTTAAATAGCTCTATTGTCTTGTTTTATGATCATTGTAGTCTAACTTCATTAGTTTATTCCTTCAGCTGGTGTATCCTTCAGTTTATTTGATTTTTTCTAACTTGTTTATTATGTTGCTTCAATCACATACTTTTTTTTTCCTGTTTACTAGTAAAAGTATATGAGACTATGCTTTTTCATCAAGCACTGCTTTAACTATTTGCCATAAATACAGTTTATGGTGTGTCTTCCTTATTACCACCTTATATTATTCTTTGATATCAGTTTGCATATTTTCTTTGACTCAACATTTGTTTGAAAGAGTGTTTAAAGTTTTCCAACTAGTTAGGGGTTTTTGCTTTTTGCTTTTTGAGATTAATTTCTACATTGTCATTAAAGAATGTTTTCTGTTCTGTTTTTGTTTTTTGGAAATTTTGGGGTTGTTGAAGATGTTCTCTATTTTTAAAATTTATTATATAATTTTAGTTCTCCTTTAGCCTTGTTAAATTTTCTTCTCACTTGCGCTGTAAACCTTTGAAGATTTATTTTTCTCTTTGTCTTTGGTATTCTGTATTCTCTTTGTCTCTGGTATTCACTATGATGTATCTGGGTATGCATCCATTTTAATTATCCTTTTGAGGTTTTGGTATACTTCTTTAACTGTGGGTTCATATCTTACTTTGTTATTGAAGAATTCTCAGCCATTACTTCTTTGAATATCACCCAATTTTTCTTTTTTTTTTTTAATTGGGACTCACTTTAGATATATGTTGGGTTTTCCCATTCAAATGTTCATGATTCTAAACTTCTCTCTCATATTTTCCATCCCTTTATTTTTGGAGGTGTGTTGGGTAATTTCCTCTAATCTCCCAGTTCACTAATACTCTCCTCATCTATGGCGACTATAGTTACCTCAACTGCATTTTTCTATGGAAAGTTTATGTTTCCATTCTTAAACTTCTATTTGGTCCTTTGGCAATATCCCTGTTCTATTTTCATTCTGTTCCTACAGTTTATGTTCCTTCCTTTACATTTTTAAATGTGTTAAATATCTCTTTGGTACTGTCTTATTATCTTTGGTTCTTGATATGTAATTTTCCCCATTGATTGCATTTGTGACTCTCCATCATGGCGATTCATTTCCTCATGCAGTTTTTTACTTCTATTTATCTTCAGTGTGATTCATATTTTTATGGTAAGGTCCCAGTTCCCTGGATTTGAGGACCACCTCTACAGAAGTTTTATTTTTTGCTCTGCCAGGGCCTTATGAATTTCTTGAGTGCTGAACTACTTTTTACACTGATGTGGCTTGAAGCCATTGTGCTAGATAGTATGAATTTACTTTCTGTAACAGCACTGGCCTGGATTTCTGATTTCTAGTATTTTTCTTCCCCAAAGTCCAAGCAGATGATCAGCTTCCTTGTCACTTCTCAGACTGGTGTAGAATGTTTCCAATCCTTTTCTTATTTCAAGTCTGGAGCAGTGTTTGCAAATCCCAGCCCAGTGTTTTAGATCAGTTCTGACTCTGTGGGCACTAGAGTCGGGCCCAGACTTTTTCTTCCACATGAATGTTAGATTTTGCAACTCCCAGCCTATATCAAGTCCTAATTTTCCATAAGTCCCTCATCTTGAGTTCCCATCACCATTTTCACTTTTCTTGCCTTACAGCTTATGAATAAACGTTTTTCTTGTTAAGTTTTATTTAGAATTTTTATCCATTTAAAATGGAAGTGAGGGATTTACAAATATAGTGACCAGAATTCCACAAATATGATTTGAGGAGAAAATTATGTTTTACAGGAAGTCGAAGATGATTCTATTGTGGAGTGAAAAAATCAAAATTAACTTGAAATTTTAAGATAGTCTGAGCCCTAAAGAAATTTTTCTTAAGGCAGAGGTTTGGACCAATTTCCTTCATCCCCTGAGGTTATGTGTTCGTTCTATTTTGTCATCGGGGGGTACTTCTGTGGAAAAGTTTGAGAAGCACTGCCCTGAAATGACCTTTACTGCTAAAATGGAAATCACTCTGTGGGCAAGTCCCTGACATGGAAATTAATGCCCCAAACTTGAGAGCACTTGACTGGCTCAGTGGTCTGTATCTATTGTTTATCTAGGCCTGCCCTAAAATGTCAGGAGGCAGATCTTTAAAAATTATTATTACTCATGACAAAAAGTGAAAACCGTACCAAAGGCTGTAGAGTGGAAGGAAAAAGAGCCCCAACCAACCACCCCTCCCTCCCCGATTCCCATAAGTCTCACTTCTCATGGACCTTTCCAGAAATGTTATATGTGCAGACACTGATTTTTTTCCTTTTAACACAAACGAGATCAAGCATACTTGTTTTGCAGATTTAAATTTTTATTTATCGATAGAGTTTGGATATATTTTCCTATCTGCCCATGTAGTTTTACCTCATGTTTTCAGCAACTGTAGTAGGTTTCCCATACATTAATGATCCTCTATTAATAGGCATCAGGTTTATTTCCCATACTTTGGCTATTTCCAAAAACACTTTAGGGAGTGTATTGTGCAGACACATTTTTGTAAGCGTGTGAGCAGATCTATTGAGAAAATGCTGGGTCCAAGATTTGTACATTAAACCTTTGATGGACAGGTTTGGGCTCCTCTCCAAAACCATGGCAGCAATTTATACTGTTGCCAACGCTGGGAACACTACCCAGTGGGCAGGACTTTAAGGGGCTTCCAAATTTGTCAACTCTGCTTGGCATCCCCAGGTTGTGCAGGGGTATTACCGTCTGACACCTTGTCAAGGATAAACATCTGGTTATTGATATCAAGATCAGATTATTCTGATGGCTTTTGAGAAATGTAGTTGCTTGAGTAGCTTTTGGGATTCCAAATGAAGACCAGACATGGATCAGACACTGGGAAGGCAGAATAAAGGACAGTGGATGAAAAATACCTATGCATTGAACTTTTTATTTCTTAATTTAACTGTATTATTGTTTTAAAAATTTTTTTTTTGATAAGTAAAATATTTTCACTAGAAAAAAAGTGGAAAATATGAAAACACACAAAGAAATTAATAAAGCTACTAATGTGTGAGTAATTAAATAAAGCTAATTATTTGAATAGTTAAACTATTTCGTGATAATTAAATAATGCAAATTAATTAATTAATTAAAACTACTTTGTGTGGGGGTAGTTAATACACAAAGTAGTTAATAAAAATAATTCCAGTGCCTGTAACTGAGGATATGACCCTTCATTCTAGAAAACCAGTTGTTAAATACTTTGAATATCTCTCTTGTGTATATACTGTGTGCTCAGAAAGTTTGAAAGTAAAGATAACACAAAGTTATACCATGCAAATAGTTACCAAAATTTACAATACTCTTAATGGTTCATAACTCTCTCTTTTAACTTAACATTGCCTCTTAGGTGAATTATTCTTTTACATTATTTTCTGGTGACTGCAGATTATGGAATGGATATCCCATCATCCATTTAGCTAATTCAAATTTCATTAGACATTTTGGTAATTTCCAACATTTTAATGTCAAAACACTATGTTGAATATTCTTGAGTGTACAGAACTGCCTTGCACACTTATTTCCTCAGGATACATTTTTGGATGTGGAATTGCTGGTTCAAAGGTTATGTACATACATTTTTAAGTCTTTTTGCTCTATTTTGCCTAATTGGCCTCTAGAAAGGTTGCCTGAATTTATATTGTCATTAGCAGTGCATTATAGTACCAAAGCCACTTCCCTTGCCACTATGTGGTATTTCTTTACCATTTTATAAAGAAAACAACAACAATAACAACAATAAAATGAGAAACAAAAGTGTCTCATTTTATAACTCCTTTTTCATTACCTGTGAGTGGTAGCATTTTATATGTTTTTATATGCTGTAAGTTGTGTGTGCTTAATTTTAAAAATTGATTATAGAGTTCAGGATAAAATAAGGGTCTCAAACATTTGTCATATGTGTTGCAAATATCCTTCACAGTTTTCCTGTTAAGTTCTGGATAATTTTTTTTTGAAAAAGGGATTTGACATACAGTCAAGTCTATCTTTTTCTTCCTTGGCAGTTGTATTTCAGCGGAGGGTCCTGAAACCCAGAGGCTGAGAAATACTAGTTGAGGGTTGAGGATCCATGAGTCTCCTTGCCAAAGGCTCTGTCAACAGAGTCTGGTCATGGACAGCTGTCATTCCATAGAATCTGAGGGAGATAGGTGTTCTAGGCGAGGTTTGCTTTACTGCTGCCTGGTTTGCTTCTAAAGCATCTTGCTATAGGACCCACTTGTCTAGTAATCTGGGACAGAGGCTGTAGTAAACACCCTGGGATATGGAATGTATTGTTTCCAAATTCCAAGCAGGCCACTGTGATATTGAGCCTCCTTCTTTGTTCTTGGTGGCTGGCTACAAGCTGTCTTTTCATAGTCTCGAAAATGTCTCCTTGGACCTCAATGTCACTTTGGGGACTGGGACCTTGGATTCTGTCCTCCTTCAAAGCCTGTCCATCTTTAGTCAGCAGTACTTGAGCGGCATGGAATGCAAAGCCAGCTATTTTCTTGTTGGGGGTCATTATTAAAATGCCTAGAATTCCTGCAGCCGTGTTGCTACCAGACAGAGAACGAAACCCACACAGAAAGCAGAGAAAGGCAAAGAACAGGGTCCTTGTTGACATCCATGAACCACTTATTCTACTGACCCCAAAGCTCCCCTACAGAGAATTTTTATTATAGAAGATAATACATTCCTGTATTGATGCTGCTGGTTCCAGTTGGGGTTTCTGTTATTTGCGGCCAGAGCCTCCCAGTGGATAGAGTAGTTCTAATGCCAAACCCCCATAAAGCCCTGCAGCTTCTTAGGATGCCCCAGGAACAGTATCGGAAGACTCACAGCAGTGTTGTTCTTTTGAAAATCTCAGAAATGAAATTTCCTTTTCACATTCCTCTGGGAGCCAGCCCTCCCACCTCTGCTGAGTTTTTCACTTTCATTCCTCTTGGCTTCCCCTCTTCTGGGAAAGTCCAGGAAAACCTCCCACCCTGTGTGTCTTCCCTTCAAGCATATCAGCCTCCTGCTTATGAAGAAGGACAGGTCACTGCTCATTAGTACAGGGATTCCTCACTTTTAGGGAGATGTCTCACTGTTGGGGCGATGGCTTACTATTGAGGGGATGTCTCACCATTGGGGGGGATGTCTCACTGCTGGGGGTATGGATCACTGTTGGGGGGATGGCTCACTGTTGGTGGGATGTCTCACTGTTGGGGGATGTCTCACTGTTGGTGGGTTTGTCACTGTTGGTGGGATGTGTCACTGTTGGTGGAATGTCTCACTGTTGGGGGATGTGTCACTGTTGGGGGATATCTCACTGTTGGGGGATGTGTCACTGTTGGTGAAATGTCTCACTGTTTGTGGGATGTCTCACTGTTGGGGGATATCTCACTGTTGGAGGATGTGTCACTGTAGATGGGATGTCTCACTGTTGGTGGGATGTCTCACTGTTGCGGGAGGTCTCACTGTTGGTGGGATGTTTCACTGTTGGTGGGATGTGTCACTGTTGGGGGATGTCTTACTGTTGGTGGGACATCTCACTGTTGAGGGATGTCTCACTGTTGGTGGGATGTCTCACTGTTGGTGGGATGTGTCACTGTTGGGGGATGTCTCACTGTTGGGGAATGTCTCACTGTTGGTGGGATGTTTCACTGTTGGTGGGATGTCTAACTGTTGGTGGGATGTCTCACTGTTGGTGGGAGGTCTCACTCTTGATGGGATGTTTCACTGTTGGTGGGATGTCTAACTGTTGGTGGGATGTCTCACTGTTGGTGGGATGTCTCACTGTTGGTGGGAGGTCTCACTCTTGGTGGGATGTCTCACTGTTGGGGGATGTCTCACTGTTGGGGGATGTGTCACTGTTGGGGTTATGGCTCACTGTTGGTGGGATGTCTCACGGTTGAGCAGATGGCTCACTGTTGAGCAAATGGCTCACTGTTGGAGGATGTGTCACTGTAGGTGGGATGTCTCACTGTTGGTGGGATGTCTCACTGTTGGGGGAGGTCTCACTGTTGGTGGGATGTCTCACTGTTGGTGGGATGTCTCACTGTTGGGGGATGTGTCACTTTTGGGGGATGTGTCACTGTTGGGGGTATGGCTCACTGTTGGTGGGATGTCTCACTGTTGAGCAGATGGCTCACTGTTGGTGGGATGTGTCACTGTTGGTGGGATGTCTCACTGTTGGGGGATGCCTCACTGTTGGTGGGATGTTTCACTGTTGGGGGATGTCTCACTGTTGAGGGATGTGTCATTGTTAGGGGTATGGCTCACTGTTGTTGGGATGTCTCACAGTTGGTGGAATGTCTCACTGTTGAGCAGATGGCTCACTGTTGGTGGGATGTCTCACTGTTGGGGGATGCCTCACTGTTGGTGGGATGTCTCACTGTTGGTGGTATGTCTCACTGTTGGTGGGTGTCTCACTGTTGGTGGGATGTCTCACTGTTGGGGGATGTCTCACTGTTGGGGGATGTGTCACTCTTTGTGGGCTGTCTTACTTTTGGTGGGATGTCTCACTGTTGGTGGGATGTCTCACTGTTGGGGGATGTCTCACTTTTGGTGGGATGTCTCACTGTTGGGGGATGTCTCACTGTTGGGGGATATCTCACTGTTGGGGGATGTGTCACTTTTGGGGGATGTGTCACTGTTGGTGGGATGTGTCACTGTTGGTGGGATGTCTCACTGTTGGGGGATGTCTCACTGTTGGGGGATGTCTCACTTTTGGTGGGATGTCTCACTGTTGGGGGATGTCTCACTGTTGGGGGATATCTCACTGTTGGGGGATGTGTCACTGTTGGGGGATGTGTCACTGTTGGTGGGATGTGTCACTGTTGGTGGGATGTCTCACTGTTGGGGGATGTCTCACTGTTGGGGGATATCTCACTGTTGGGGGATGTGTCACTGTTGGGGATGTCTCACTGTTGTTGGGATATCTCACTGTTGGTTGTATGTCTCACTGTTGGTTGTATGTCTCACTGTTGGTGGGATGTCTCACTTTTGGTGAAATGTCTCACTGTTGGGGGATTTCTAACTGTTAGTGGGAAGTCTCACTGCTGGTGGGATGTCTCACTGTTGGAGGAGGTCTCACTGTTAGGGGTTGTCTCACTGTTGGTGGGATGTCTCACTGTTGGTGGGATGTCTCACTGTTGGGGGATGGCTCACTGTCAGGGGGATGGGTCATTGCTGGGGTGATGGCTCACTAGTAGGGAGGCAAAGAATATTTCCAGCCAGAGAAGTTTTGGAGAAGACCAGTCACATTTAGTGTTTAGTATGTGACCCCTTACCTGTCTGGAAACTGTGATCAGCCTGGGATACCACTCTGGGAGGTGCTGGGAAACCAGGGATGATGTTACTTGAGGTAGGTTAGACACCTGGCCCTGATGGTGTTGTCCTCTAGGACCCAGTCTCTTTGCTTCTCTGTGCTTTACCGTCCTTGGCATTGGCCTTATCCTCCTGCTGGTTTAAAGATGATGTCATTAACCTGAGAAGTAACATCCTGAGGGATGAGGAAGACTGTGGCTTTTTTCTCAGGAAATAGGACATTCCAACCTTTGCCTCCCTGTACCCCTACCTGCAGGTCCATGTCTTACGAGACATCCTTGTGTCATGGGCTCATCCCAAGGAAATCACTAGCCATCAGAAATGGAGGGCTGCTCCCCAAGGCCCTGTCCTGGGTACACAGGTACCTGGGAGTGGGGTTGATGTCTGAACAAAACGGGGGTTCTTTAAAGTAGGAAGATGGGGACATAAATACTGTGACAATCAAGGTTGCCATCTCTAAATACAACTTGCAGTTTCACCACGTTCCAGGACTTGATCTGCAATGTTTCTAACTCCCACCTCAACCCCATGAGTTTGTATTATTACCTCATCTTACAGAGGTGGAGACTGTGCTCGGAGGTTAAGATTTTTTGATATTATTAAACAACACTTTTTCTAAAAGACTGTGGTATTAGAGTTTGCAAGTGGGCAGCGCAGGGCTGTAATTTCCCAAGTGGTGGGTGGAGTTCAGTCAAATGCAGTGTGATGCCCTCCCAGCTTTCAGTATAGCCAAAAGCTCCGAGGATACATGCTCTCCCTTGGATGTGCCTCACCTTGAACCCTAGAAAACCATCGTTGGTCAAGACAGACCAGTTCATAATAATGGGAAGGATTGGCCAGGTACCAGACAGAATTACACTGGAGAGCAAGGTCAGGCACAGACCTTTCTGGATGGACTTGTCTTTCCGTCCACACTCAGCCCACTCGGGGCCACCCAACAAATGATGCCCTGAGGCCTTGGCACGCAATTATAAGTGAAGAAATGCTTAATCAAATCATGCCACTTGAATTGAGTTGAGTTGGAATGAAAAGCTGGGCAGCTCTGCCCACAGTGGAAACTTACCAGACCTGAGCAAACACCAAATACTCCCAGGTTGTTTTGAAATAGATACTGTTGTATTCTGTAAAGTTCTGAGATCCTTTTGCAAATATTTAAAAACCTTTCCATTAACAATGATTGCTTTAGGAGATCACACACACACACACACACGCTCACACACATTCTGCTGTCCTCAAAGGCTTACACTACGTTCAGGGGGTGAACGGGAGAAGCAGAAACCCATGGCAGGCACTCCAAGCACCCCAAATACCTCTTCAAATTGACTGAGACACATGAGTCCTCTCTATCATTTGCTGAGACAGCTCTCATTTTTAAAAGTTTATTTATATTTTCCCCCTCAAAAATGTCATGACTAACTTTCCATTCATTATCAAAATATTCTTTTGCCGCTAATTTCCCTTCTCGGTTAAAATAAACAAAGAAGCAAACCTTGCTGGCATTGCACCTAGGATGCACTCTGCTGTAAACAAGAGAACATTTTTCTTAGAGGATCTTGAAGCCCACCCGTGAGAGTTTCCTGTGCAATTTCTCTCTGTTTATCAACTCTGTTCGGCACAGAGGTCGAGCAGGGGCTACGAAGTGCAGGGGCAAGGGCAGACGACCTTGAACGTGCCAGGATGGAGCAACAAATCCTTCCAGGCCTGGCTCCAACTTCTCAGGCCAGCCCTCCACTCCACCCATGCTGTAACCAGCCCAGGGTGCAGAGTCGCGTGACCTGGACCCTGGGGCTGGCTGCTGTGTGACCTCGGGCAGTCATTCATCTCTCTGGGCCTCAGTTTCCTCAACCAGAAAAACCCCGTAGGATCTTAGGATCTCTAAGCCCCCTCCTGTACTAAAATTCTAGGATTCAAACCTATCGAAGTCTAGATGAAAAAAAAAAAGAGGGAGGGAATTCTTGACAAAAATAATCTAAGTTTTTAGGATTCAGGAATATGCAGTAAAGGACTCTGTGAGTGAAACAGTTCAATTTCAAAAGGCAAAACACACAAAAATAAGTCAGAAAACCAACTCTTCCAAGGCTTCTTTTTCATCAAGACAGCTGAGAGCTTGCCCCCTACCCTCCAGGATATACCCTGCAATTGGAGGAGCAGAAAGGGGGTGTGGAAGGGGCTTCTTCCACTGCCCTGAAACAAGGGACAGTCCTCAGCCCTTCAGCTTCAAGTCTACTCCGTGACCTAATACTCCGGGATATTGGGCGAAGCCTACAGGCCACCTAGAGAAATGTTGGGGGCCTGGGGGTAGAAAGAAGCAGAGGTCTCCAGAGTAAATCAAGACAAAACATGAATCTTTTTGTGATAGATGAGGCCATTGATAGATAAGACACTGCCCAGTGTCTTAGTGTCCCTCAGTGTTCTCTGGGCTGGTCTGCTGAGGACCTGTTCTATGTGGACAGAATGTGAGGCAGAAAGAGAGAGCACTGCTAGAAAAGGTGTGACATTTCAAGACTGGCCAAAAGGAGACAGACGTCATTGCTTCTGCTGGGGAGACTCCCCTATGTGGCACACCCTTGGAGAGTGACAGATGTGATGTTGCTGAACTTTCTGGAGACCCCTGATATAATGTAAGGTCCTGCAAGGGATTGAGTTCTCCAGACACAGCAGTGACCCGAAGCTACACAGGACCTATGTACCCTTGAACATTTGGCAGTGAGAAGGGACTTTAGGGCGTTGAGGCTAAAGTGGGAGTACCAAGTGGGAGTACCAAGTGGGAGCTGGGGGTACCAAGTGGGAGCTGGGGGTCAAATCACACTGGGATCAATCATAGCTGTCCCCCTAAGTCAGGGAAGTGTAGAGAGATAAAGATGATGCTGACAGTGCCCTGCCAGCCATGCCTCAGTCATGGCTCCCTGTTCAGGTCAGGAGATGAATGCTTGGCTGCTGTACCAGCTTCAAGGGGAATGAAAACAATGAGGATGATATGGTGCTTTCTTCCATAAATCTAAGTTCATTTAATTTAAAACTCTGTTCTCTATTTTGAGATAACTCCTTCTCCAATTTTGGCATTAAATATGTCCTCTTTTATGAAATGATGGCAATAAGTGGTAGGCTTAAAAAAAAGTTCTTATTTGACAAAATAAAATGTTGGCAAATCTAGTTGATCCCTGTGGCTGATTCTGCTAGTTTTCTGTCAATATTGGTTTTCCCTTCTTCCACATTAAGAGAAGTTTAAAGGGGCGTGTGATCACCCAGAATAAAACCTAGAGTTCTCATTCCTCCTTGGATCTAAGTGTGGCTATTTGTTCAAGTTCTGGCCAATGACATGTTTGCAGAGGTGATGAATGCAACTTCTGAGTGGTATCTTTAAAGGGAAGGGACCTGTCTGCTCCCTGCCACTTTCCCTCCTCCTGAAGGCTGGAATATTGGAGTGGAGTTATCTGAGACTATGCAGATAATGCAATATACTGGGGGTGGCTGAGCAACAAGACAGAAGGAGCCTGGGTTCCCCAAACCATGGCACCATTATATCAGCCCAGGATGCCTATACAGTGTGAGAGAAATGGCCATTGATATTTCATGTCTTTGCAGATAAAATGAATCAGCATTTACATGATATTTACAGTGATGGAAATAAATGAGATTATCCAGGAATAGAGAGTAGATGGAGCAAAGGAGAGGGTCTAGAATAGAGCCTTAAAGAACTCAAACATATACTTGTCATGTGGAGGAGGAAGAACCCCGAAGGAGGCTGAGGAGGGGAAGCCAGAGAAACAGGAAAGGAAAATGATGTGAAGGAGACAATGGGAGAGTATATTTCAGGAAGGAGGGAGTGGTCAACCAGTTCTGGTAATGCTTGAGGTCAAGAAAGAAGAGGCCCAAAATGTGGCCATTGTGCTTAAAATGAAAGTAATTGGTGACCTTATCAAGAACTGTTTCATTGAGCTAATGGAATAAAAGCCAGGGGCTAGGAGGTGAGGAGTAAATGGGAGGTGAGAGATGGACCACATTTCTGATAAGTGTGACCATGATGGAAGAAGCAAGAGAGGGTAGGAGGTACAGATCGGGAGACTTCTTTCCTTTTATTTTCCCTTCTCTTCTCTTCTCCTCTCCTCCTCTATTCTCCTCTCCTTTCCTCGCCTTTTCTTTTCCCCTTTTTCTTTCTTTTTAAAGGAGTGCAGAATCTAGGACATTTAAATGCTGAAGGGAAGGATCTAGAACGGAGACGAGATGGAAGAAAAAGGCCAGAGAGAGGGAAATTGATGGCATAAGGCTCCTGAGCAGATGAGAGGCAAGGGAAGCAGAGAGCATCTGTGAAGGAATTAGCCCTGGATGAGAGGATGGAGAGTCAGGGGCAAATGCAGGAGTGTATGCTGATTTGGGGATTGACAATTGGTTCTCTTAGTGAAATAGGGGGCAAGGTCACTTGTGGAGAGTGAAGGAGGGAGGGGTGGCTGCTGACATGATGAGACTGGAGAAGGTTGGAAGGATGATTTGTGTGTAATTAGAGCCTAAGCTGGCGGGGGGATCTCTGAGAGGCTTTGATTGTCGGGCAGTCCTGAGGGCATGGCTGAAGTGGGTTCATGCACCTGTGGGACTTGCCTCCAGCAATGCTCTGGCAAGATGGAGAAGCTCTCCTGGAGAAGATGGATATTGATCTTCATCTAGGGCTGGGATTTCACTAGAAGGGGGAGAGAGATGTAAGAACAGAAGAGGAAGGGAATGTATAGTATTTGGAAGAACTAGAGCATTGAATCTAAGCAGGATAAAATGTCAGATGAAGAGAGTGAACAGACAAGGGATTCCTGGAAGGTCATGGGACCAAAGGCTTCAATGGTGTTGAGTAACAGGTGTAGCAGGATTATGGGATTGAAAGAGAAGTTAGGATAAGAGGCTATGGTCAGAGAGTGGGGGCACTTGGGTTTAAGATTTAGAGGTGCAGGAGCCCTGAGTGTCTGCCAGGCTCAAGGGAGCATGGGAGTGGGGTGCTGAGGAGAAGGAAGGAGATGATCACTGGAGACAGAAGAACAGGAACGGAGAGGCCAGGATCTTGGCTGAGCCACCCACAAGGAGTCTGAAGCAGCAGCATGATAGGGGTGAAGAAAGTCATGAACCATTTGCTAAGTCTTGGTTGGATGAGGAAATGTACCAAAGAAAGTCCAGAAAAGACCTAGACTAAGGCAAGGAAAAGACCTGAATGACCTTAGCCTCAATCGAGCAGGTAATTTGCAAAACGGTGAACGAGCAATGTTTTGGAAGTACAATATGGAACAAGGAAGATGTAAGCCCAGTTCCTAGCCCCAAGGTCAAGAGCATAAGAATAAACAGTTTCTATCTGAGAGGGCTGCAGCAGAAGTACGATCTCTGGGCAGCCAGCAGCAACCCTCTCAGTCACCCGAGCATCTCCTGGGAAGCTTCTAAAATGCAGAGTACAGGGGCCCCAGACTAATTAAATCTAATGTTTAAGGAAAGCGCCTGGACTTCATGGGAGAAGGCTCCAATTACACACAAATCGTCCTTCCAACCTTCTCCAGTCTCATGGATCCTGCAATCCCTGTAGTTGCACAGGGCCTGGCCCTCAGAAGGGCCTCACACTTGGTTTGATGCTCTGCTGTTGCCATTGTGAAATTCTTAATACTTTATGAACAAGGGGACCTGCAAATTCATTCTGCTCTGGACCTCACAAATTAAGTAGCCAGGCCTGTCTGGGCAGCAGTATCTTTTAAAAAATCTTCTTGAGGGCTTCTGGTGTGTGGCCAGGGTTGAGAATCACGAAGTCAAGCCAAGAGTTAGGAGGAATGTGTGAAGAAGTGCTGTGGGTGTAGGGAGTTTGCCACCATGGCGCAGGAGTTTGGAGAGTGGGAGGGAAGGAGAGAGGGAGGAGAGCAGACTGAGTCAGGGGAAGATGGAAGAGGGTGTGGGGCGAGGATGGATGGGCACAGAGATTTCCAGTCTAGGTTAATGCTTGGCCCCTTGGAGAAGGATGGGTGCTTGAGCCTAACAGCATTCTGCCATGGACTGAAAGGGAGGAACGGTGGTGGGATGTGGGGCTGGAGAGCCTTTTCCTTGTAATTTCCGGGGAAGTGCATGGGTAGCTTGGGGGCAATGGATAGAAAAGCAGGGCTTACGCAGGGGTGGGGACAAGTGTGAACAAGCTGAGCAGATCGCTCTGGGCTGGGGCGCTGTGTGATTGCACTGAGTATTGGGCTTGGGTGTGTGGGAGGATCTCCAGGGCTCCTCCAAACTGAGAGACTCATGATGCTTTGGCTGGAGGTCCAGACTGGAGAGCTGTCATCAAACAGATGGCATGTGAAGCCAGGCCAGCCTCACGTTTGAGGCCTTTGGAGTGCTCAGGGGACCTTATCAGGGATGCGGCCTGTTCCTGAGAATCTTCTTTTCCCCTGAGAGTCTGAGAGGAAGTGAACAGAGCAGTGTAAACTGAGACAGGGCTCTGGGAAGAGGATGCTCCCCAGAGAAACAAGCCGCAAAGAGAGGCGCCACGGGCTCAGCTGTCAATGAAATGTTGGTTGTTTTTCTAAACTACAAGAGATAAGAGGTGGTGAAATCTTCCCTTAGCTTCAGCCCTTAGTATAAATATTTCTTTCAAAGTCAACGCAGGCAGGGCTGGGCCTGGAGGAGGAGCCAGGTACACAAGCCCTGCTGCTCCGCCTTGGGAGCTGCTTTGTCTGGGACCTGCCGTGAAGGTGCCAGGTGAAACCAGGTGTATTGGGGCTCCTGAGGCCCCTCCAGGAGGGATCCTTCCCTAGAGGCAAATGAGAAGCTGCTGGAGGAAAACCTCATCTTGAGCTTTTAGCGATGGTCAGGGAACGTCAGACACCATTGCCTCTCCCCCAAGCTCAAACATGGCTTCTCAGCAGGAGAGGTTGGTGAAGGTCCTCTGACTCAGGACACCCCCAGATTCAACAAAGCAAATCTAAGCTCTTGTTATTTTAGGAGCAGCTGGGGCATGAGGGCAGCCTCTCACCTGGGTACATTTTTATCTACCTTGGCCTCAGAGGAGCTTAGCCTCTCCTGCTCACTGGTCTCCAGCCTCTCATGGTCCAACTGGATCTCTTCCAAGACCACCTGTGGTTCTGCTCCAATGAGATGCCTGAGTTGGCCCCAAGTGCACCCTGGCTGATGGGTCACTGTTCACGTGGAGGAAGGTCCGCATCCGGGCGTCCCCATCCAACAGCAGGATCAGGCAGCCACGCAAGGAAGGCCCCCCAGAGCATGCTGGGTGGTCAATTGCCAGGGACACAGGCTACTGTGGCTGTTCCACTCTTCACAGAAAGCTTCTAAAATTATAGGTCCGCCGAGAACTGCCCTGAAAAAGTCTGACTTTTTTAAAGTGGCGAGGACAGTCTGTCTTACTAGTTGGTTGGTTGGGTCATTGGCAAGTGTGATACCATTTGACTCGCCATTCTTATTATTGAAGTTTCCTTAAACCACCCGTGGAGAGGATGGGTTCTCCCTCCCTCTGCCGAGGACACCTACACAGAGTGTAGATAAGGTTTCATCTGCTCTTGACTTCACGTTCACAGTGTCACATTCCTAAGGTGTGCCGTGTCCAAGAATGTGGGTGTAGTGCTTCTCACCCAGCTAATTCATCCCCGTGCACGTGGATGAGCGTGTATCTGGGGGTGGGGCTCACACCTTCTGAGCATCCCACGGCGACCTCACCTGAATCCCCACACTTTTCACACCTTCCCCCAGGCCCCCAAATCCCATGAATTTCTGCCTCTTCCCTGAAATCCCTTACTTCTCCATTCTTTGCCTGAGAACCTGGCCTTTACCTGCTCAATCTGGAACTCTTCAAGCTTCTTGCTTTGCTGACTCTTTCCTACCCACTTCTGATTTGGAGTCAGAAGAAGTTAGGAAGTTTCAGATTTAGGAAGGTGGAGAAAGAAACGGGAGGGTCTGGATTCTGGAATTCCAGTAGATTATCCACCGGCCTCCCCTCAACCCTGGGTGCTTAAATCCTTCCACTTCAAGGTAATCTGCTGAGATTTGCAGGTCCTAGGAGGCTGTAATTGCTCAAGAATGTTTGTCTCCTCACCAACCTTGAAATACATTAAAAAAATCACTTTCACTTGCCCCTTTCCAATATCTGAGTTTTTTTTTCCCTCTTCCACTGCCACAGGTAGGGGGAAGCCATCCTGCCCCGTTTTCTTCTTGGTGGAAATCTTTGTGACCTTTCAAACCAGAGACCTGGCTCCTTCTACTTCTGGTGAACCCATGGGTCAATATGGTTGTGTGGTGCACCTGGGCGCCTGGGGAAGACCTTTCCATCTCTCGGCCACCATATGTCACTTGACATGTCAGGGAGCTCTGCCATTGCCCTCTGTGGGAGCCTGTGCTGGTCCCACTGCCATGGAAGCCGCGTCCTATCTATGAGCTGGGAGAACTGAATGTGTCTTCCTTGGGGAATTTTCTGGTCCAAAACATCTCTCATATCTCAACAGCATCTGTCTCTTGCTGAAGATCAGATATAAGGGCTCCAGCACCTTCTGTTTTGGTGTTCCACATCTATCTGCAGACCTTAGCCTAAATCAGTGGTTTCCAAGCTTTTCTGATTATGTACTCATTTAGTAAAAAGTTGTGTGTGGGAGGCATACGTATTCTCCATATATTTATTTAAAAACCGTACATTATGTGAATTATAAAATATACGTCACGTTGAGGTTAAAACAGAGGAGCAAGGTGAAATAAACAATTTTAAAAGTGTTGTTAGTTGTGGTCGCTTTATATCACCAGTGGTTAATACCTCACGGCATCGTAGGAATTTAGGTTTGATTCATCGATAACAGCAGGGATATGATTTTGTTCTGTCCTCCTGTGGGATCTGACCAGCTCCCAGTGCTTTTAGGGTGCAGCATGGTGGGGGTGAGGGGAAGCCTGCGTGTAAGAGACAATCAGCTCCCCTTTTCCGTTTTCCCTCCTGTGCTTGCAGCTTCTGCATTGTTTCTAGTTGGGCTTTTACCCATCTGTTTTGTAAGAATTGATTACATCACAATGAGATCTAATCTTTATAAATCCACTTCATTTGCTTCTAGTCACTCTTCCCAGGAGGGGGACTTGTCACCTCTCCCCGCAAGGTGTGGTACTCCCTCCTCCCTCAAGAAGCCTCAAATCCTGCAGTTAGGGGCACCCAGGAGCACCTTTATATTACAGATTAGAATATTAGCTTCTTAAAGCTGCCGTAATCAAGTACCACAGACTGGGTGGCTTAAACAATAAAAATTTATTTCCTCACAGTTCTGGTTGCTAGAAATTCGAGATCAAAGTGTGGACAGGGCTGGTTCCTCCTGAGGGCTGTGAGGGAGAATCTGTTCCAGGCCTCCCTCCTAGCTTACGGTGGTCAGCCAGCAATCTTTGGCATTGCTTGGCTTCAAGACTCATCACCCCGATCTCTGCCTATCTCTTCACGTGGCATTCTCTCTGTGTCTCTGTCTGTCTTCTTCTCTTTGTGTGTGTGTGTGTGTCTATCCAAATTTCCCCTTTTTATAGGGATACCAGTCATATTGGATTAGGGCCCACCTTGACCTTATTTTAATTTGATTAGCTCTGTAAAGACCCTATTTCCAAATAAGGTCACATTCTGAGGTGCTGGGGTTAGGACTCTAAAATATATTTTTGGGGGGACAGTGGGGAGCACCATTCAACCCATAACCATTAGTAAAGCTCATTTTTGTCTTACTTTTTAGATAATCAAAATAGAAGTCCTATTCTAGCGTATTCTAGCATCTCAGTAGGTAATGGTCTGGTACACCCACGGGTTGTGGGTACTTTTCTTTTGAGTCCACTGCCTCATTAGTTCTGTCCTTCCTCCTTTTTCCCCCATGATCATTCAGCCCCAGTTCCTACTGGGGCAGGGAGGGTATGAGTGTGGAAGACCAGGCCTTCTTCAGGAGCTACAGTGATGCGGAAGGTTCATTTAATGCTGGCCTTCCGGTATCCAGATGGCTGAGTGAGCCACCAGGGAACCTCCATTCCCTTGTTCCAAACCTCAGAAATAATAGAGAAGACAGTTTTAAGTGAAGGCATAACTGCACGTAAAAGCAAGCAGGGGAAAGGCAGTTTGGTGTTTCTTCAAAAAGTTAAACATAGAATTACTATAAGACCCAGCTACTCCACGCTTAAGTATATACCTCCCCAAACTGAAAATGTATTCAAACAAAAACTTGTACATGAATATTCATAACAGTGCTATTCACAATAGCCAAAAGGTGGAAGCAACCCAGTGTCCCTCAACCAATGAATGGATAAACAAAATGTGCTACATCTGTGCAACAACAGAATAGTACTTCACCATAACAAAGAGTGAAACTCTGATACATCCTACATCATGGACGAACCTCAAACACATGATGCTAAGGGAAAGAACCCAGTCACAAAAGGTCACATATGGTATGACTCCATTTCTGTGAAATGTCCAGCATAGACCAATCCATAGAGACAGAACGCAGATTAGTGGTCGCCAGGGGCTGGGGGGAGGGGAGGGTGGGGAGTGACTTAATGGGATGGGGGTTTTCTTCTATGGTGATGAAAATGTTTTGGAACTAGATAGAGGTTTTGGCTGCACAGTGCTGTGAATGTAGTCAATGCCACTGAACTGTACCTTTTTAAATGGTTGATTTTGTGTTACTTGAATTTAATTTTCAATTAAAACAAGTAAAAGGCAAGAAGGGGAAGTCTCGGGAGACCAGAGGCTGTGTGGACTGAGTAACCATGGATGGCTCTGTGGGCACCCCCTGTGATGGGACTCCAGAGAGAGCACCCAGTTGGTGCCGTCCTGAAACTGGCCTGTACAGCCTCCACCGTGCAGCTCACGGGAAGATCCGAGTAACAAGATGGAATCTTTTCTCTTTAAAAACATCAAGTGCTGTCTGCTGTCCAGAGCTCTAGGGCAATGTCGTGGTATTAGTAACCACAATTTACAAGGACCCTTCCTGCCTTCTCTATCTCCCTCACAAACCTTCAAATCCGGTATTTTAAATTCCTCCTGTTTTCTTTGGAATGCAGTTAATTGACTTGGAATGACCATAATCTCCAGTGGAGAATAACATGCTTACTGGGTAAATAGCTCCTTCTCAAAGGAGCTGCAAAAAAGCAGATTATGTGCAAATTCAGAGAATGCTTTTCAGTGCCAAGCTCTGGTTGGATCTGAAAGGTCCTGTCAAGTTTCAGATTCACAGCTTGTCATTTATATGGTTATTTATGTCACTTATTAACTGTGGTGTGTTTGTGACACTCTAATTATGACTGCCCTCTTAGTTTGTCTTGCAAACAGCAAGAGGAGATTGCTTTGTGACAGGAGTTCACCCTGGGATATTCTTGAACACATCTGGGGAAGGATGCGGATCAAAAGGGCTGATGGCTTTGGCATAAGTTCATTTGACCCGCATCCTTCCCCAGATGTGTTGCCAGGCGTTTCTGCTGCTCTAGGTCCCGCAAGAGGCAGAAAGATCCACTCTTGGAACCTGAGAAGTGCTGTGTCTTGAATAGCCTTTGTTTCTAGGAGATTCCGAGGCGCGCAGAAGGAAGCTCTGCATTTCTTGAAGGTGGTTCAGAAAGTCAGCCCAAGTAGGAAATTGTGAAGAGCCAGTATCTTGCTTTTCGAGAAATGTGTTCTAATTTTTGACATTCTGATATTAAAAAAAAGACCTGGAGCCATAATTCTTAGTCTTGTACCTGCTGGGCAAGGGGATCTGCTCTGCTCCGAAGGATCTGGTCTCTCTCACTTGGACCTGGAATGAAAATGGACCCACATTGTGAGGCTTCTGGTTATAGTGTTCAACTTTCCTCCACCCTCCCCACCCTGGGGGGCTGTGGGGTGAAAGGTAGGGTGAGGGAGAGGCCAGGGCAGCAGAAGAGAAGTGAAGAGAGTGGGTTCTCGGCTCACAGTGAACTCCACCCAGCTCCTCCAGCTCTGGGTGAAGTTCACAGGAGGAGACTGAATCCTGACACTTTCAAGGAGAACCAAAAACTATAAGAAAAGCACGTCTGTAAAGAAATATTGCACTGAGCTGCAAGACATGCTGTGAAAAGTGCACCCTGGCCATTACTGGTGGCCGGGAATGGTTTTGTCTCCTAGGTGGGGTTTTTAACTTGGGTTGTGGTTACACCATGGTGCCACAGTCCCCATCACTGCCCACCATGGCCTTCAGAACAACTCAGTGCTTTAGAGAAAGGAAAGCTGGAATTCACTCACATCCTGCCATCTCCTTGGAAAGAGACCTATCCTGCTGGTTTCCTTTTTTTTTTTTTTTTGCGGTACACGGGCCTCTCACTGTTGTGGCCTCTCCCGTTGCGGAGCACTGGCTGCGGACGCGCAGGCTCAGAGGCCATGGCTCACGGGTCCAGCCGCTCCGCGGCATGTGGGATCTTCCCGGACCGGGGCACGAACCCGCGTCCCCTGCATCGGCAGACGGACTCTCAACCACTGCGCCACCAGTGAAGTCCTCCATTTTTTTTTAACTGAATAAAAATTTATTTTAGCATTTGAAGTTAATGGTTTCCATTTTTTTAAAATCCAGTTAAGTGCTGATTGACACCTGCCCTTCCCAGACCATTTTAGCTTCTTGCTTTCCTTAAGTTAGGATGCCATTTTCCACATCCCTGATGCTTTGCAACTGGGTAGGAGTTTGAGCCCAGGCTGCTTGAAGCAGTGGCTACCTATCTATCCAGAGTCTCTGAGACTTCAGACAGGCCCAGCCAGTTGCCTTCTGCCAGGCAGGGGAATTTCTAAAAAGAAAAAAAGGCAAAACAAATGTCAAGCGAATGACCCTACAAATATGTCAAAGTGAATTTTCACAAAGGAGCAGAAGCAATTCAGTTGAGGAAGGATGGTGCTGGAACGATGGATATCCACAGGCACCGAAATGAACCTCAGCCTAAACCTCGCACATTTAGTGCTCACGTTATTACACAAAAGTTAACTCAAAATGGATCATGGACTTGAATATAAAATATAAAACTTTTAGAAAAAAATAGAAGAAAATCATGGGGACCTAGGGCTAGGTGAAGAGTTTCTAGACTTGATACCAAAACCATGATCCATAAGGGGAAACATTGGTCAATTTTACCTCTTCAAATTAAAACCTTTGCCCTGTGAAAGACTCTGAAAAGAGAATGGAAAGACGAGTTACAGCCTGGGAGAAAATATTTGTGAACCACACACCCAACAAAGGATTCGTATCTAAAATATACAAAGGACTCTCGGACACTCAGTAGTAAAAAAGCCCTAAACAATCCAATTAGAAAATGAGCAAAGACATAAACAGTTGTTTCACTGGAGAAGATATGCAGAAGGCAGAGATGCACATGAAAAGGTGTTGAACACCATTAGCCATTAGGGAGATGCAAGTGAAAAGCACGACAAGCTATCATCGCACACCTATCAGAATGGCTAAAATAAAAACCAGTGATAACACCAACTGCTGGCAAGGATGGGGAGAAACTGGATCACGGCTGATGGCTGGTGAGAATGGAAATGGCACGGCTACTTTGGAAAAGAATCTGGCAGCTTCTTACAAAACAAAACATGCACTTACCATATGACCCGGCAATCAGACTCTTGGACATTATCCCAGGGAAATGAAAACTTATGCTCACAAAAATAAAAGAAAACCTCTACAAAAATGTTCATAGCAGTTCTATTTGTAAGAGCCCCAAACTGGAAACAACCCAAACGTCCTTCAGTGGGTACATGGTTAAACAAACTTGTACATCCATATCGCTGTCAAATTCCTGGTTGTGACATTATACTATAGTTATGCAAGATGATGTTATCTTTGGGAGAAACTGGGTGAAGGGATCTTCCTGAATTATCTCTTACAACTGCAAAGAAACCTACAATTACCTCGAAATAAAGTTTTTTCTAGAAAGTTATATTAGAAAACGTCAAGTGAATCAGACTCTAAGAACTGGGGAGCTGTGGGGCATGAGGCAGACCCCAGAAGGAGCAGAGGAGCGGCGGCCTTTGCATCAAAAGCACAATTAATAATAGCAGTGCCTCTTACCATACGACCCACCGGTTATGCTCCTTGGTGTTTACGCAAATGAACTGAAAACTTTTGTCCACACAAAAACCTGCACACAGATGTTTAGAGCAGCTTTATTCATAATCACCCAAACTTGGAAACAACCAAGATGTCCTTTAGTAGGTGAAAGGAATAAATAAACTGTGGTAGAGGTAGAAAACAAACGTATAGTTACCAGGGGGAAAAGGGTGGGGAGAGGGATAAATTGGAAGACTGGGATTGATGTATACACACTACTATATATAAAATAGATAACTAATAAGAACCTACTGTATAGCACAGGGAACTCTACTCAATACACTGTAATGGTCTCTGTGGGAAAAGAATCTAAAAAAGGGTGGATATATGTATATGTATAACTGATTCACTTTGCTGTATGGCAGAAACTAACACAACATTGTAAATCAACTCTACTCCAATAGAAATTAAAAAAAAAAACCACGGTGGTGCATCCAGGCAATGGAAATATTATTCAGAGCTATAGAGAAATGAACTGTCAGCCATAAAAAGACATGGGGAAAATGGAAAGGCATATTATTAAGTGAAGGAAGCCAATCCCAAGAGGCTACATCCTGTATGATTCCAACTATGTGACATTCTGGAAAGGCAAAACTATGGAGACAGTAAAAATATCAGGGCTTGCCAGGGGTTAAGGAGGAGCGGGGGATGGATAAAAAGGCAGAGCACAGAGGGTTTTTAGGACAGTGAAAATACTATGTGTGATACTACACCAATGGATACATGTCTTTATGCGTATGCCCTAATCCATAGAATGTACAACGTCAAGAGGAACTCGAATGTAAACTGTGGACTCAGGGTGATAATCATGCGGCAATTCATTGACTGTAACAATGAGGGATGTAACATCTAGTGGAAGATGTTGATAATGGGGGAGCTTATGCACACGTGGAGGTGGTTTATATGGGAAATCTTGGTACCTTTTGCTTAATTTTGCTGTGAACCTAAAACTGCTCTAAAAACTAAAGTCTATTAAGAAATAATCATATCTCTGGTGTTAACTGAAATCTTCACACAATTCAAAGTGTTTTTAGGAACATTTTCTTCTTTAAAGGACCATGCTCTGGGCTCGGTGGAAGGTGGAGGGTGTAAAATGATAGTAAGTGCTGTGTAGAGGACCCTAGCAAGAGCCTGTGTGGGTAAGAAGTGTGCCCTGTATTACCTGACTCTCCATAGTGGATGGGAGGCACTGATATGATCAGAATTTCTTTTCTTGTAGGGCAGGGATTGGGTGAGGAGAAGGCTCCCTGGGGCTCACTGGTAGGGGTGAGCCTACCAGTGGGTGGCTCACTGGTAGGGGTGAGCCTACCAGGGGTGGATAGGTGCATTGAGAATCCAACCCAGGAAAGCTGGATGGAGGCAGGGAAGAGAGGTAGGTGTGTGGTCCAAGAGAGGGAGGATCAGGGCAGAGAAATGATAGGGGTCTACTAGAATTCTCTTCTTGTCATTGGATGTCATGACCTAACATAACAGTGGGACTATACTGTATACACAGGATAAGAAAAGGAAAGGAGAAAGAAGTAAAGGGAGCCAGGAACAGGGTCTAAACTCAAAATTTGGAAGGGGTAGGATTCTGAAAACTGGGATGGATCTAGTAATTAACCCAAAGTGTTGTTTGACTTTGGGGACTTCATATAGAGTCAGAAAAAGGGAGAGAACGTGGTGGGAGGGATTTTTCTTGGTGTCATGACTTTGGGGGAGGGATGCTAGCTAATTTCCCTCCTTTATTTTTTCTTAAGCTATTTATCTCTTTTCCAAGCACTTGTTTAGGGACGCAGGCTTTCCTGCTGTCCACCCCAGCGGAAAAATATGTCTACCTTTTGTGGTCTCTTGGGGGAACCACTCAGACCTCCTGGAACCTTCGGAGCTGGGAGGGCCATGTTGGTCCTTCCAGGTATGAGGCTGCCTCCAGGCAAGAAATCTAGAGGGGAATTTGAGCCCCGGCTTGGCCTCTTCTTGGCTGTATCAAACCAAAATGAACTCTCAGGATGCCTGAAAATCAGGGGAAGTGAAGGAGAAAAAATGAAGCAACTGCAGAGGCGGGGGAGAAGATTCCAGAGCCTCACGGGGCTGACTAGGTGCTGCCACCTTGGTAAGAGGAGGGGCAAAAAGTTTGGAAAGAGCCGGGGGAGGAGAGCTCTTGTCCTCCAAGCCCTCCTTTTGTGGGCAGCCCCTCACCCCTACCCCATCCAAGGTGACCAGGAGTGCCCTCTGTCAGTTCAGTGTGGTGGCAGGTGCTCACTCTTTGGTGACCATAATGATGTTTCCTTATGGGGACAATGAGAATGATTTGAGATGGCAATGAAATTCAAAAGACCTATGGTCATCTAATCCCTCCTAACAGGTCTTGGATCTCCATGACGTCTGTTGAGCTGACGTCTGTTGATCTGGGACCATGTGGCAGAGGTGGCCAAGGGCCCAGCCCTTCTGCCACCTGAGGGCAGCCTGGTCCGCTGCTAGCCTCACCCCTATCAATCATTGAAATGACAACTGGTAGTTAAGGAGGGAAAGAAAGCACTGATGCTTTGCGGGGAGAGAGGAAGATTTGCCTGAGAAGCAGCTGCATTTGGAACTTGGAGTCAGAACAGATGACCCCAGAAGCAAGCACCCTCACCTCCAGGGCTGAAGGGCTGACTGTCCTGGTGGCACACTGCATTTGGGTGGCCATCAATCACCACACGGCCTGCGTTTCTTCCCCACCGACAGCGGC
This sequence comes from Grampus griseus, assembly GCF_964374135.1. Taxonomy (NCBI): domain Eukaryota; kingdom Metazoa; phylum Chordata; class Mammalia; order Artiodactyla; family Delphinidae; genus Grampus; species Grampus griseus. Next base: position 132,958,410 of record NC_138998.1, read on the forward strand.
CTCCTGGAGGGCAGATAGGGTCTCTCTCACTGGGTTTTTCCTGAAACACAGCTGTGTGAGGCTGGCTCAGCCTTTTGGCCCTTGTCATGGGGTTGAAACCTGAGAGGGTCGGTGACCTTAATTAGAACTAGAGGCTCTCACCTGTCTTGACATCCACTACTTCTAACCCCAAACTAAGGTGTTTTTAAAATCCTAGACACTTTGCTTTTTAAATTTTAAAATGTCACTTAACCTTTTATTTTGAAATTTTTCAAGCCTACAGAAAAGTTGTGAGACTAGCACAATGGACATCTGTCTGCCCTTGACCTACATTTATCAATGGTTAACACTGTTACGTGTGCTTTTAGCTCTCTCCATATGCAGACTTATTATATTATTATCAATATTTATGGAACCATTTGAGAATAAGTTGCAGACACGATGATCCTTTGTCCCTGAAGGCTAAGAATAAGGGCTCTCACTTTTATAATCACAATATAAGTGTTAAGTTCAGAAAATTTAACACTGATACAATACTAATATGTAATATACAGTCCATATTCAAGTTTCACCAATGTTCCCCAAAGTGTCCTTTATGGTAATTTTCTGAGCCCAAGTAAAAACCTATTATTCTTAGCATCAACAGTTGTTGAAAAGGTGGATCTGGCTGTACACACACACACACACCACAGACACACACACACACACACACACTATACCACACATACACCACACCACACATACACCACAGACATACACATATCACACCACACAAACACACACACACACACCACAGACACACACAATCACACACAACCCACACTGCCCCAGATTTAAGCTTCATTGCCAAGCGTGCTCCCCGTAAGAGGATTGTAATGTATTTACTCCTTTATTTTTTGGTGACAAGCTGCCTCCCCCCGTGCTGGGGTCTTCTCACCAGGCTCTTTCCTCCAATTGCTGGGGCAAGGGGCTTGGGGGTCTGTCCTGTCTCACTCCCTGGGCTTGTGGGGCGGGAGGAAGGTAGGGCCAGATCAGGCCAGCTCTTCCTGCAGGGGTGATGCCCACTTGACAGTGGGCTGCAGTGAGTCTTTGCTTTTGACCTACCACCATCCACTCACAGAGATGGAAAATGCAGTGCTAAAAAGAATTTCGGGGATCACACTGCTCCACCTTCCTCTTCATTTGACTGAGAAGAAAACTAACATTCAAGGAGGTGAAGTGACTTGGCTAAGGTCACTTTGCCAGCAGATGGAATGGGGATCAAACTGATATTTTTTCAGCCCATTCAGCTGTTTTACAGATACCCAAGTCTGGGGAGCAGGGAACACAGGGACAAAAGAGAGAACACATTCCCTGGAGAGAATGAGAAGCACGGGCAGTGAACATGCTTCTGGAAATATGAAGAGGCAAAGCTTTGGGTGCACAGTAGCCCCTGTGACGGTGTAGCATCTGGAGGGCTGGGGGTCAGGCTCCTCTCCCCCGAGGAGGTGAATCCACGGTGAAGTGGTCCCCAGGGCTTGGTGGTAAAGTGGCTCCCTGATAGGAGAGGGCTGAGAGGCTGCTCGTGCCCCATGTCTGTCCCAGCTCCTAAGTGCTCTTGGTTTGGTTGTTCTACTTTCCTTGGCTTCCTCTCTGGGACTGGAGTCCACTGGGAAGAATATGCTATAATCTGCTCTTCTTGCTTTGGAACTCACCAAGGCATGCAGACAGGAGACACATGCTCAGCATGAACGAGAAATCATAGCTAAAATCATCATTTCTCTAGTGGCATCCAATTGGATTTTACAGGACTAAATGGTTAGACAGAAAGTCATAGGCTAACAAAATAGGAGCTTCTGCCAATGATCCCTCTGCTGCCGGTTGTGGGGTTGGAATCAGTGGCCTGATTTATGGGGATCCCATCCACTGGGAATGCAGAATCGTGTGCCAGAGTTTGGGGCTTCATTCCTCCTGAAGACAGCCCAGAGTGGAGACCATCCAGGCTGCATCTGTTTTGCAGATTAGGAGAGACACACAGAAAACAAACCATTGTGTTCCTGCCACTCTCGTGGCTCATGGTGGTCCAAGCCAAGCTATGATGGCCAAGAGTTAACACGCACTGGATGGAACCCAGCCTTGGAAAAATCTTTTCCTTTTTGAAAACTACTTGAACAACATATTCAGAAGTCCATGACTGCAGAGAGGGAAGTTTGGGCAAAAGGATCAGTCCTATCCCTTCTCTAAGTTAGATCTTCTGTTTTTATTTACAACAACAAACATGAACCAACTGTTATCATTTATTGAGAGTTTACTGTGTGCTGGACCCTGTTCTAAGTGCTTTAACTATTGTTTTCTTTAATCCTCCGTACAGTCCTATGAGATAGGTCCCATTTTATAGATGAGAAAACTAAGACTGAGAGAAGGTGAGAAATTTGGATAAGGTCACACAATAAGTAAGTGGCAAAATCAAGACTCTAGCCCAGATAGTCTGGTGCCAGCCTGTTCATCCTCAACCACTATCCTTTATTTTTCTTAACAAATCATTTTTTTTCAGGTTGGTGTGTGTTTGCTACAGATTAAATGTTTGTTTTCCTTCAAAATTCATGTTGAAGCCTAATCCCCAATGTGATGGTATTTGGAGGTGGAGCCTTAGGGAGGTGATTAGGTCATGAAGGTGGAGCCCTCATAAATGGGATTAGTTCTTATAAAGAGACCCCAGTAACCTAAATGTCAATTGACAGATGAATGGATAAAGAGATGTGGTACATATACACAATGGTATATTACTCAGCCATAAAAAGAGTGAAATAATACCATTTGCAGCAACATGGATGGATCTAGAGATTATCATACTAAGTGAAGTCGGTCAGACAGAGAAAGACAAATATCATATGATATTGCTTATATGTGGAATCTGAAATAAAAAAGATACAAATGAAGTCATTTACAAAACATAAATAGACCCATAGACATAGAAAATAAACTTATGGCTACCAAAGGGGAAGGGGGGAGTGATAAATTAGGAATTTGGGATTAACACATACACACTACTATATATAAAACAGATAACCAACAAGGACCTACTGTATAGCACAGGGAACTATATTCAATATCTTCTAATAACATATAGTGGAAAAGAATCTGAAAAAGAATATATATATATATATATGAATCACTTTGCTGTATACCTGAATCACTGTAAAGCAACTACACTTCAATAAAAAATTTTTCTTAAAAAGAGACTGCAGAGATTCCCCCTGACCATTTTGCCATGTGAGGACACAGCAACAAGATGGCTGTCTTTGAACCAGGAAGTGGGTCTTCACCAGACACCAAATCTGCTGACTCCTTGATCTTGGACTTCCCAGTCTCTAGTACTCTGAGAAGTAAATAGTTGTTTATGATCCACCCAATCTATGGTACTTTTGTTATAAGAGCCCAAACGCACTTAGATAGTGTTAGAGGTGGCATGAGCCTGGGCTGGGGGTTCCTACGTGAATCTCCTTGTATGTAGATATGATATGATATATTTCCAACTTTCTAAGCCACTGTGGAGCATTTGGGGAACAGGAGTGGATCTGCAGTGTGTTGAGCCTGGTAAGTGGCATGGCCTCTGTCTGAGGGGCCAACACTCTCATTTATGGAGTGAATGTCATGGAAAAGGAGGATGGCAGGCAGTCTCTGAGAATTCCCCCAGTGGTCCCTGCCTCCTGTATTTATTCTCTTGTGTAATCCCCTCTCCTTGAGTGTGTGCTGGACTTACTGACTCTCTTGAATAAGGCAGAAGTGATGGGATGCCATCTTGAAATTAAATTATAAAATGATTGTGCCTTCCATCTTAGGTGTTCACTCTCTCTTGGATCACTCATCTTTGGGGAATCCAGCTGTTGTATTGTAGGGTAGCTCTGTGGAGAAATCCACATGATGAGTGGGAGGTCTTTCAACAATCAAATGAGTGAGCTTCAAAATAAATCCATCCCACTTCCATCAAGCCTTCGGATGAAATCACAGCCCTGGCAGATAGCATGACTGAAACCTCAGGAGAGACCTTTAGTCAGAGACACTCAGCTAAGCCATATCTGGATCCCTGACTGAGAGAAACTGTGAAATGATAAATGTTTGTTGTTTTCAGCAGCTAAGTTTTGGGATAATTTATTGCACCATAATAGACACTGAATATGAGGAGCATCTGGGACTCATCTCCTCCCTCAGGTGTTGCCTGGTTTCTAAACCCCTGTGTACATCTGATCCTCCCCCACCTCTTGGGGACCACAGAAGAGACACATTTTGAAGGATTGTGTGGATAGGGAGAATTGAGGAGTTAGGCATCCCCTCAGTTAAAATGCTGAAAAGTTATAGAAAATATGCAAAAAAAAAAAAAAAAAAAAAAAAAAAACCCTCCCAAAACCAACCAAACAAAAAATTCCTCAAAACCACACTTTTTCTATTTATAAATTGGGGACAATAACATTATACTTGACTTTGAAGGTTTTATGCAGATTAATTAATTAACTCAAAAAAGTATGACAGAATGTCTTCCATGTGCCAAGCATTGTTCTGAGGACTTGGAATGTGGGGACCAAGACCCAGAAAATGCCTACCCACTTAGAGCTTATATTCTAGTGGGAAAATCTGCTTATTCTACAGGAGCTATAAGTCTGTATGGGTGCAGAGATGTGCTACTTTTTCACTGAGCTTTATGTCATATTTACTGTTCCATTGGTTTTGATAATTTACATATTAAATTTTTTACTTGCTATAGTTTACTTAACCGTACCTAATAGTTAGGCATTTTGATTTTTCCAGTTTTTGATCATTACAAACAGCCACTGTACACAAATCTATATAATTAACTTCCAACAATTCCTTTGAATTATTTCCTTAAAAAAATTCCCAGAAGAGAATAATAATTCCCTTCCTAAAACAATAATTCACATCCTAAAGGATGTGAATATTTTTTGATTCTCATTAGATAGTACTAGATAATGCTCCAGAAATGTTATATCATCAAATTATATAGTTATCAATAATGCTTTCTTAAAATTTCTGGTATTCTTAGCAATGAATTTTAATCGTTTAATTCCTTGTTTCGTAATTCAAAAGTTACAAAATGCTATTTCTTAGTTGACTTGAATTGTACAAAGCTGAACATTTTTCTTTCATATCATATACATAAAACTAATTAGGCTGGGTTAAGATATGGTTACAACATGTCAAAATTCTTAGTGACTTATAACCACAGAGGTTTATTTCTTGCTCATGCTACATTTCCACTGTGGGTTGACCAGTTGATGTTTCTCCTCATGTCCTCATTGTAGGAGCTATGCTGGTGAAGCCACCACTTTCTGAAATGCTGCTGGTCATGAAGAACTGAGAAAGAGTAGCAAATCATATGTAGGCCATTAAACGCTTTGGCCTGCAAGTTACATGTGTCACTTCTCCCACCATTTCATTGGCCAAAGCAAGTCACATGGTCACACCCTACTTCACCGGCAAGGGATCTACAATCCTATCATGGTCCCAAGAGACAATCCAGAAAAATCTAGAAGGCAGAACTAATGACTACCACATCATGGTTTACTATTTTTTTATGTGTAAATGGACTACTTATTCTTGGATCACCTTTTGGTAGGCAATGATTCTGATAGAATAAAAAGAAGCGTAATGTTCTTTGTTTAATGCTCTTCTCTGAGAACATTTAGACTCTCATATTTCCGTCCCATAGAACTCCGCTGTGGACATACCTCTCCTTCCACCAGCTCAAAATCGGCCTTAACCTGGGAGTATTTTTGATTTTGTCTTCATATTTCTTTTTTGCTAAGTCAGAATGACAAAGTGGAGAAATATCCAGTCATCTTTTCCTCGTTCTCAACAATGGGGCACTGTCAGCTCAGGTTTTGCCTGTAGCTTTAAGACTGATTGGTTTCGAGCCCAGGGAGTTTCTTTAAGTGACTGTTTCAGTAGCGATTACAGGATAGTGAGTTGCTTGTTCCCCTTCAAAGGCCAGCCAGTTTGGCTTCATTTCTGTTTAACTGGTGCTTCCTTTGATGTCACTTGTGTAAAAGAGTGTTACTAAAACAGTCAAGGCATATTCGTACTCCATTCTAAATACTGTTTGATGCATATTTCATGATCTGACTGAGAGGGTATGTTCGTTTTAGGTAAAGGCAAATCAAATTTTCCTTTCAATATAAATCAGATAACTTTAATGAGTTGACTCTTGTCTTTCTCATCCGATCTAGCACTTCTTGTACAAAATAATTAGAAAAGAAGCAGTTTGATTAGATAAAGATGTGGTTTTCATCTGGGAGAGCACCTTTAGGAAAATAATGTCATTCCACCCGGATCATTATGCACTAGTTGGAATATCCCCATTTGGGGAGGAGGGCCTCCTATGGAAAGAGGTGTGAGTCACTGTGGTCAGGGAATTATGCGGAGTCAGGGGTCGGGGCGGGGGGAATGCACACGTGTCTGGGAGACTGCACAGATGCTGGCAACAAACAAAGCCAAGAAATCTACTTCGTTATGCTGTTGACTGTCCCTGGTCTTGAGGGGCAGGTCCCAAGGCATACTTCTTGCAGTTGAATATTGGGTGATGACTGGACATGGTGGCATTTCTGCTTCTGTTTGCCCTGAGGGTGGGCTGGGAGCTTCATTTAAAAAAAAATCAGAGGAATTCCCTGGTGGTCCAGCGGTTAGGACTCTGCGCTTTCACTTCCAAGGGCCCAGGGTTCATTCCCCGGTGGAGGAACTAAGATCCCACAAGCAGCTTGGTGACAACCAAAAAAAACAAAACAAAACAAAAATCAGTTTGCGTTCCCTTCCCATCACATCTAGCGCCATGGTTCTTAGCCTTGGTTCACATTAATATCATGTGGGAAGCTTTTAAAGATACTGATATACAGGCTCCACTTCCTAGAGGTTCTCATTCAGTTAGCATGGGGTGGAGCCTGGGATTCTGTATTTTTTCAGGTGAGCAGGGTTGAAATCCAATGAAGCACAAATACTTCACATCTCTGCTGTGCCCAGTGTATGAAAATACCTGTTCCCCATCAAATGTCCAACAACCACATTGGGAGTATTTGCTTTTTCACGCTTAAGAGAGGTGGTTGCTTCTAACCCTCTCTCCTACGTTCTAGGAGGTAGCTTGAACGGTGTCCCCTCCCCAACCCAAACGTGTCCATGTCCGAGATCCTGTGAGTGTGACCTTATTTGGCAAAAGGATCTTTGTGGCTCTAATTAAGTAAAGGTAGGCAGCTTGAGATGAGGTCATCCAGGACTACCTCGATGGGCTTTACGTTCAACAACAAGTACGTTTCTAAGAGATAGAAGAGGAGACACGGACATGGAGAAGAGGGGTTGGCTAGGTGGAAGTGGAGACAGAGACTGGACTGATGCAGTCCCAAGCCTAGGAATGCCTGCAGCCGCCAGAAGACGGAAGAGGCAAGGAAGGATTCTTCCCTGGAGCCATGGAGGGAACATTGCCCTCCTGACACCGTGAGTTCAGACTTCTGCCCGCCCTGCGCCCCCCACCCAAGCATGAGAAAATAAATTTCTGTTGTTTTAGGTCACCAAGTTTGTGGTAATTTGTTACAGCAGCCGCGGGAAACTAAATACATCTTCTTTCCTTTTTCTGTTATTCACCCTTTCTTTGACTCTTTTCCAGGTGTCTCTTGACTGTTTTTCCAGAATGAAGTTTACATATTTTCTGATTTCTCCATACCATCTCTTGACTGTTGCATCCTGGGACCCCAACTTGTTGCATTCACGGAAGCTGTCCAATGCAAACCCATCGCTGTGGGCCCTACTTAAGAGCCTGGCTGTTTTCTTGCTCATTTTGACAATTCTTCTTTGGAGTGGTGCACTTTTCCCCCTTCACCAGTTTATCCCTCTGCCCATGCTCCTGGATAAAGTCTTCTTTACCTGTTTTCTCTGAGGTCTTTGTAGCACTAAGTTGATGCTTTGGGGTGTAGAGAGAGGTGAGGCAGTAGAGATAAGGAACAGGCAGAGTGAGAACTCTAGAAACTATGGTGGTCAAGAAGAGTTACAGAGGACCCAGGACCTCCAGAACCAGGGAGCCACTGATGATGCTGGAGAGAGAGCTGGCTCTCTGATGCAGGTATTTTTTGAGTAAGCTTTTAATTTTATTTTAATACACTTTTTATTTTAGAGCAAGTCTCATTGTAGAATTATTGTGAAGATAACACAGAGAGTTCCCTACACCCAGTTTCCCCTATTATTAACATCTAACATTCGTATGGTACATTTGTCGTGATTCGTGAATCACTATTGATGCATTATTTTAAAGTCCACACTTTTTCTTCAGATTTTCTCAGTTTTTCCCTAATGTCTCTTTTCTGTTCCGCGATCCCATTCAGGATTCCACATGACATTTAGTTGCTATGTCCCTTTAGGCTCCCCTTGGTTGTGACAGTTTCTCAGACTTTATTTGTCTTTTTACGCCCTTGACAGTTTTGAGGGGAACTGATCAGCTATTTTGTAGAGTGTCTGTCAATTGGGATTTGTCGGAGGTTTTCCTCATGATTAGACTGGGGCTATGGGTTTGGGGGAAGATGACCATACATGTAAAGTGCCATTTTCATCACATCATATCAAGAGTATATGCTATTAACATGACTTATCACTGTTGATGTTATAAAGTAATGTTTGTCAATTTCTACACTGTAAAGTTACTCTTTGTCGCCCTTTCCATACTGTCCTTTTTTGGAGGGAAGTTGCTATGTACAACCCACACTTAAGGAATGAGGAGTTACGCTTCATCTCCTTGAGGGTGTACTCCATTCTACATAAATTACTAGAAATTCCTCTGCACAGGAGATTTGTCTATTCTCCTCTTTATTTATTATTTATTTATATCATTATGGGCTGATTGATATTTATTTTATACATTGAGTTATAATCCACTACTATTTTAAAGATTTTGTTGCTCAAAATTCTAGCTTTGACCATTGACAGCTCTTTCAGTTTGCTTCTGGGTCCCTCTGAAATACCTGCATCAATGTGGGTTTTGTGGGGTTTTGAGCACTTTCTTACTTTCTGGCACCAGAAGATGCTCCAGGATTATCTTGTATATTTCATGCTCTGGTTCTAGAATCAGTCATTTCTCCAAAGAGCTTGGCTCCTTTATTGGAGAATGCTATCATAAACCAAGATCTGGATGGTTACTGCCTTTAGGTCTTCTCAGCTGACAGAGTAAGGAGATATATGTGTGTACACTAATTTGTGTATATACACTTATCTATAAATGTTTCTATATGTAACCATCAGTATCTATACTAAGCTAACTATGAGTTCATATGGATGTCTCCAACTTTAACCCATTACTTCATAGATTATTCTAGCCTCCTCTCACTTCTTATATGTAACTTCCCCCTCCAACTGTAAGAAACGTGGCTCTCACTATCTGTGATCCATTTACTTAACTGTCCAATTCCAGTATACATATATAATGACTTTAAAGTTGTTAACCTGTACACTTGTGGGAAACAACTTTATCAGCTAGTGTGCAGTGCTGTGCCTATGTACCATTTCTTTGGCCCTTAGTCTTACAGACTCCACTCATTTCCAAAGTTATCGATACTTAGGTCAGCACATTATTCCCCTGCATTCTGCATTTCATTCTGGGATCTCCTGACCTCCTAAATAATTTTATTCCAGCTTAAGCAGAAAAATACCAGGGAAGGACTTACACTTGTACCAGCACTTGTGGTTAGAATAATGGGAGACTATGATCATCAGGGTCTATGTCAGTCATTCTCTCCTGTGCTGAGAGATGGTGTTGGGCTGATGGGGTTGTTGATCCATCTATAGTATCTAATCATGATTGATATGGAAGAGGAGCAGTTCCACAGAGGAAATGGGGGTTTTGAACAGACAGAAACAACAGATGCCCACATTACATCCCTTATTCCCGTGGCACACACACCAATCCTTCTTCTCATATTTAGAGTTAAAAATATGCATCCTTTTAACAATATTTATGCATCCTCTCTTCCCAAAGAGAGTCAGCCTAAAGCCCACACATTTACCATCCCCAGTGGCAAGTCTAGGACCCTGAGTAACATGTTCTGCTTTCTTTTAGTTATGAGTGTGTTTCCTCGTGGTCAGGCAAATACCCAGAAGTATTTGGATTTTAAAAAAGAAGAAAAAACAGGGTAATACTTAACTAAAGATATTAATCTTTAATGGAAGAATGAGGAGGGAGATTTTCTTAGGAAACATCCGTGCATTTGTAGTTCTCTTCACAAAATACCCCACAGGTGCTCAACTACTCTGTTCCTGCATTAGTCTAGTCCTGTAGAGAAGGCAAACAATGAAGGATATGGATTCATGTGTTTCAGGGACATTAGTTCTTACTCTCAGCATTGCTTAATGTGTGTTATTATTTCATCTGCCTACAGGGGTCATTTCTCAGTACTAATTGAAATTCAAATAAGTACCTTATTTTCTCATGACAGTTTCATTTGGTAATCACTTTGTGTCCATCAAGAGTTTTATGTGTGTTCTTCTTTAACTCCATTAATCATAGCTGAATATCAAAGCATTGTAATTAAATTGTATCAAATTGTTTACTTTGAAAAACTTTTAAAAATGTTAATGGACTGGAAATAAATTCTACTAATTGGTACAGAGTCCCTGCAAAGGCAGAATGAGATACAATATGTGACCATTGTTAATACGATAAGACCAGAGTTGGCATTAATGAAAGAACTGTAATAATTTACCATCTGTTTGATCATCTGATATTTCTCAGCATATTGCAAAATACTGCAGAAAGAAGGCAGCTACTAACAGTTTATGAAAGGTAACAATGTTGCATTTCTAAGTAGAAGTTCTCAGTGGTTGAGTCTTTATCACTTTCAGTCTTTTAGAGATTCTGGTCTGTATCACATACACACACACACACACACACACAAACACACACACACTGAGTTCCCCAAATGGTAGAATATTTTAAAATATTTCTATTTTTAAAATTAATGTTTTTAACATAAAATCCAAATTTAATATAACTGTCTCACAAGATGATTACGGGATTTATAAAAAGTATAATTTCAGAGGCATTACAGGTAGTGTGGACTAATAAAGACAAAAGTTAAAAATCAGGCAGATAAACATTGCCATCTATCAATTTTATCAATGTATTACTATGACAATAGATGTAAGCTTATTTAGAGATAATGTCAAAAGTTTCAATTTAAGACCCTTTATGGATGTGAAACCCTGCCTTCTCTGCCTTCTGGCTTCCTGGCCTTCCTGAGATATACAACTCTGTTGAGTAGCCCATTTTAAAGATCAATCTTTTCATTTTTCTACCAGAAAATCTTCAGTAATTCTTTATTCCTTAAGCTTTCCACTATGGTCCTCCATAATTTGGCTACCACCTGTCCATTTTCCTTCAGTTCTTATCAATTATCCTCCCCCTACTCCTATTCTCTCCTTTTCCTGGAAAACCATTTCCCAGTTTTAGCAAGCAGTTCCTGAGGGCAGTGACCCTATCTTGTTCATGACACAGATCATGGGTGGTTACAATCTCTCCATGGATATTTGCCAATGAATGAATGTCTACTTACTCAAATTCTACCCATTTTTTAAGACCCAGCTTGAATGATACCACTTCTAAGAAGATTTCTCTGATTCCTTCATCTGGAACTAACTTCCACCTCCAAGCTTCTAGCACTGTGATAACTTCTTTTGTTATACCACTTTACACACACTCATTCTCTGCTGATGATCTATGCTTATTTATCTTTGAGAACATGAGGAACAGAGAGAGGAACTTGGAAAGTCAAAAAAATCACCAACTGATTTGATGTCTACCACTTCTTTGCTGCTTCTCCTTTTACAAATGACAAATGACATTTTCCTACCAAAGTTCACTCTCTCCATTTGTGTTCTGGAACCCACTGGCTCTCTTTTTCTTTACTTCTTCTCTCTGCTGTAACATCAATCTCTTTATATTTATGGGATCATTTTCATCAGCACTCAAACATGTCTTATATTTCTCTTCTTAAAATACAATCCCTATTGATGCAACATCCTTTTCCAATCACTACCACATTCTCTCTGCTCCCTTTTACAGCAAAAATTCTTCAGTTGTCCATGGTATCTCTCTCTACTTCTTCATCTTTTATCCCTTATGCATCCTATTTAGATTGGATTTATAACCCCACTGCTTCATCATGGTTGTTTCTATCAAAGTCATCAGATCAAACTCCACATTGTCAAATCCTATGGTCATTTTACTGTCTATATTTATTCATGCTCTCAGAGGCATTTAACACAGTTGACTACTCTTCTTATTGAGATATTTCTTATGTTAACTTTAATGACACCATATTCATCAGATTTTATTTCTATTTGCTCACCAGTAATGGATATAAAATAAATCATAAAATATTATCAAGTAATCCAAAAAAAGTAAAAGAAGGAAAAAGAGATTAAAGAACATATAGGACAAATAGGAAACAAACAGGAAGATGGTAAATGGAAATTCTACCATGTGGATAATTAAACTAAATATAAATGGTCTAAACACCCTAATTAAAAGGCAAGGAATGTCACTGGATAAAAATGAAAAACCACACCATACAAGAGGCTCTCTTTATATATAAAAATACAGATAGGTTAAAAGTAAAAGGGTGAATAAAGATATACCATGCTAACATCAATGCAGCGAAAGCTGAATTGGCTATATCAGACAAAGTAGACTTTGGGACAAGGAGTATTACCAAGGATAAAGAGGGAGCATTCATAGTAACAAAGTTTTTAATTTATCAAGAAGACACACCAATTCTAAATATATATTCATCAATAACCAAGCTTCAAAATATATGAAGCAAAACTAACGTAACTAAAAGGAGAGACAGACAAATCCACAATTATAGTTTAAGACATCAACACTCCTTTCACCATAATTGATAGAACAACATAAATAAGCATATAGAAGACTTGAATATATATCAATAATGTGATGTAACTGACATTTGTTTAAAAACTCCCCATGACAACAACAGAATACTTACTTTTGTTTGTATATGGAACATTCATTAAGATCAATTATAGGCTGGGTCATAAAATAATTCTCAATGATGGAAAAAAATGAAATAATATGGAATGTTTTCTCTAATGGTAATGGAATTAAATTAGAAATCTGTGAAAGAGATCACCCATGAGGAATATGCAGAGAGAGAGGAGAGAAGGTCCAAGGCTAAAATTTTGGGGAATACATACCAGAATGGTGGTACCACAGTAGGAGCTCTTTAAGAAGGCCAGTAAGAAAAAGATCGGAGAATAATAAGGAAAACCAGGAAAGAGGAGTCACAGAGGTCAAGGGAGCAGAGAATTCCAAGGAACAAAAATGTAAATTGTAGAAGTGTCCAATAAAATGAGGATTGAAACAAATTCATTGGGTTTGGAGACCTGGAGATTAAGGGTGACCTCTGAAAGAGATAAGCTGATGAGAAATGAGGAAGTAAAGGCAGCATCTATTCCTCCCAGGCAAACCACTTTCCCTCTTGGGAAAGCCAAGAACATTTCAAAGCAGACAGTAGCCTGGAGGGAGAGTCAGGGTCATGGGAGGGTATTTTTTTTTAATTTAGTTTGTTAATTTGTTGTTGTTTTCACGATAAGGGAGATTTGAACATGTTTGTAAACTGAAGATTAGGAGCTGGTAGTAAAGGAGATAAGGAATGGGGTTATGACTGTAGGTGGGAGATTTATCTTGAATACAGAGATGCAAGCTAACAGTGTAAGGGTGAGTGTGAGTGTAAATGTAAATAAATTTGTAGATGGGGCTGGAAATTTTTACTGTAAATCACCACCACAGATTCAACTTTTACCTTTAAGCTGATGTCTCTCAAACGTCATCCCTAGCCCTAACTCTTGAACTCCATACTCAATTTCCAAGTGCCCTCTGGTCATCTCCACTTAGATATACCATCACTTTGCACTTACATGTATGAAAACAAATTTGATTTCTCCTTGTTAGTTCCCCCTCCTGTCTCCTCTCTCCTTCCCTTTGTCCCCTCTTGGCCCAGGCAACCAGAACCTCGAGTCAGCCTGGTGTACAGTGTATCCTAAGCCAGGTGAAAGTTGGGCTTCACATGTCAAAAGCTGCAGGGCATGGTGTGTATGGGGTGGGAGTGGGAGAGGGATCATGGAAAATGATCATAGAGATGATGACAGATCAAAGCCTACCAGGCTACACCCCAAAATGTCACCAATTCACAGAGGTAAGACAGGAGGGAGGATCTAGGGAGAAAGGGAACAAGATGAAATTTTGCAAGATTAGAAGAGATTGGAGAGTTTGGAGGGTGGGAAGCAGGTCCCGGAGAAAACTCTGAGCTGGTAAAATGCTGATACGAGCCCTTCCCGTGCTGTTCCTTCAAACCTGAACATGAGCATGAGGGAGTGATTAAAAGCACCAGCCTGGTACAGATGCCCCAACTCCATTGATTCTTCCAGACCCCAGCCTTGAACTGTGGACTTTCCCTTGATTATTCCTTCTCTTTTCTTCATCCCCATCCCACTGTAATTCATTCTCAAGTTCTAGATATTCTTCTTCTGCAATGTCTCTACTCTGGCCCACAAGCATGCATCTCCCTTTTTTCTTTTCCTCTTGCCAGCCACTGCCTAGATTCCTTATACCTCTGTTTCTAGTCAGTTCAGAAATGTTATATATAAAAAAAGCCTTTCTCATAGTTTTCTTGCTCTTGGCAGAGTAGATCTGGCTGGAGGCCAGTAGTAGCAATGTGCATGAAAATGGAAAAAAAATATATATATATAATAATGAAGAAAAACACGGATCCAACCTTGGAAAAGAACTCCCCTGAAAGTTTACATTTATATTCTGGGCCAAGATGTTGATTGCTGTTTATATGCTCTGAGCCAGACATGGTGGCTACAAGCTGCTTGCCTTTCCAAAGGTCTCACAAGACATTACAGCTCCGCACAACCCTGCTCAGGCCCCCTTGAGAGTAGATTTAATTAGGGTAAATGATACTAATGTTTTGGCCTGGAGACTGCCACGGTCCATTTGTTGGACTGTGAGCCTGGGAGTCACCCATGCTGGGCTATGACTCCACTCTGTGCCCCCATTAGTTAACTTCAAATTTTGTAACTGCTTAGACGTGCAAGGCTTCAGAAGTGTCCTCTTTCTTCATTCATTTCAACCGCCTGGGATCACCTGTGGTTTGGGGACCAGTGTATTAATAGCCCTCTAAACACAGCTCACAAGCTGGTCATCACTTCTCTCTTTGACATCACCTTTTTCAAGGACAAAACCCTCCATTTTGTGGTAGACCTTGCTGCTTTTGACACAGGAGAGTCTGCAACAGGATCTTGTCAAAATCCAATTCACATGTGTGGCCACATTTACTCCAGTCTTGGCCCAGTGGCAGCAGTGTCTGTTCCACATAGTTCAGCAACCAGTCGTGTCAGCCAGCAACTATTTTAGCTTCTCTGCTTACAGAATTAAACTGTTCGTGCATCCTCACATTCAAGAAACATAAGAACCCACTGCAGCATTTATTGATAATGGCTCTTTCTGGGCCCTAGTGTGAAGGAACAGGTGTCCCCATTGTGTAAGGAGGAGAAAGAGCTGTGACTTGGGGACTGGGCAGCAAGTCACTAAGGCCCATGAGAAGCAGGGGAAGGTGGCAACTTGGCCTGCCACCCAGCCTGCTTAGGAATGCTGGCCACCCCAGAGAGAGCTGGTAGGGAGAGCAGCATGGAAGGCAGCTTAGAGGCCTCTCTGGGAAAGCCATGGGTTTCACCAAAAGACACAGATGACCTTTGGCGGGGATACATCTTGGATTAATTTTGGGGGCAGAGAGGCTGGGAACAGCATCCTGTTGACTGTTCAAGTCCTGGATGTGACAGGTACAGAGAAGACACTGTTCTGGGTCTCTAACTCCTCTTCTGGGGTTTCCTCCAACAGTGCTTCTCATCATGGGGTGGTACCACCTCCTTTAGGGGAGCATTTGGAAATACCACGCCGTGGGCACTGGACCGAGGGACTGAGCAGATAGCCAAAGACTCCCCAAGGCCCAGGACAGCAGCACCCAACAAAGGATGGTCCTGCTGGATGTCTCCCTATGAGAAACATGCAGGACTCAGGTCTTCCCAGGAGGCTCTCAGCACTTCCACACAGACAATATTTTGGAGTATAAGTGTGCCGCCCAGCCTCTCCTTTGCTTGACTGAAGGGCACTGCCCATCACAGCACAGAGCTCTAAGCAGCTGAAGAGTTGGCCCAGCAGCTCAGCCTTTCCAGGGCCTGGCGCTCTCCCAGCATTATCTAGGAACTCAGTGTGCTGTGGAGGTTGGAAAAAGATGTGGGCGCAGAAAAGGCAAACACCCCCGGAGGTGGCAGTGAGACCCCCGCCTTCACTATCACCATGGCAACGAATATTTGTAGCAGTGATCGCCTTCCCTGAGAGTAGAACTGAGCATCTCATGATGAGATTGGTTTTAGAGGGATGGGTGGGAAACTGTTTTAATTTACTCCACCACCTGCAGCCCTCAGAAAACAAAGGTATCGCTAGCGTCTAGAAGGTTCTAGAAGCTTGCACAACCAGGTTCTTCTTTCCCAGCCCTCTACTCCTGCCCAGTTGTTGGTTGGTCAGTGCCTTACCTTGAACCAGAGCAATCATATGTTGACAATGCCTCAAGCCAAGCTTAGAAGTAGAGGTAGACAAGATTCTGGCTGCCTTGTCTGAGTTTGCTTCTTCTCTTTCCCTCCCTAAAGGTAAGGGCAGAGCCTGCCAACGGTTTGCTAATTGTCTCCAAGTGAAAAGATTGTTGAATTCAGAAGAGATTTTAGACTCCCAGGGGCACGATGCCCGTCGTTTCACAATGGAGAATTATTTTGTGGTATTTATTTTATGATTCCTGACCCTTGTTCTAAATCTTGCCGGTGTGTTTTCATTTAAAATGTATTAACTGAAACTTGGCCTCATGACTTGGCTCCATGAAGTTCTACAACAGCTTAATCCAGATTTTATTATGCTGGGACTTGAGTATATGAACTGTGATATGGGAGGAAGCTGGAGGATAAATAAAGTAATGCTTACTATACATTTAACTCCTTGGGTGCTCCCTTGGCAATTGACCAGTTTGTGGTTGGATTTCAATGTTTTCAATATGTTGCAAAAAGGGCTGTTAAGCCTTCTTGAGACTGGGGCTCTGGAGGCCTCCGGGTAAGTGGCAGATTCAGGTGAGTGTTTTTGGTCCTGTGGTTGTCATTTGTTAGGCCAGGCTAGTGGATGTGGAGCCTTGCTATGCCACGTGGAGAAAGCATTCTCCGCCTCCTTTTCTGAGTTGCAGGATGGTCACATCTCCGCCTCCTTGTCAGCTTGGCTTGGAGCTCTCATGGACTCCTCGACCTCAACATTTCCAAAGCAGCCTCGTGACCTTCCCCGTGAACCTGCTCCTTTACTGTATTCTCCTTCTGGAAACAGAGCCACTGTCCACTTAGTTGCCCCTGCAACTCTCTCCCCTTTATCACAAACAGAGTGTATTTATTCTGCCTTCTGAGTACGTCTGCAATCTGTCTATTTCCCTTCATCTCCACCGCACAAACCCAGGTCCAGCACCAAGAGTTCTTACCTGGTAGTATAAAATAAATAAATAAATAAGTAAATGTTATCACACACACAAAAAAAGAGTTCTTACCTGGAGAACCCATTAGCCTCCTACCTGTCTCCCCATGACTATTTATAATTGTGTCCATCTGCAGCCTTCTCTCCTGCAGCCAGAATGATCTCCTCTAAGTAAAAACCAAATCGTCTTAAAATCCTGCCCCAAACCCTTCAATAGTTTCCTCCTGCACTTGGCTTTGAATCTAAGTCTTTCATACGTCCTCAGGACCCTGTGTGATCTAGCCCCTGTTAACCTCCCAGCCTCCTCTCTCTCCCCCATCTCTACCTCTCCCTGGGCTCTGGCCTCACCAGTCTTTCCCCTAAATCAGCCCCTGGCTAGGGCCTCCTCGTCTTTGAGATGACTTCCTCAAAGAGGTCTTTTCTGACACCCCTCAATCTAATTAAAGCCCCCATTATACTTTCTCATAGCACCTGACATGAGAGTGCATACTTTTTAAAAATTTTTTTTAAAAAATTAAAAATTTATTTATTATTTTTATGTTTGACCGCGTTGGGTCTTCGTTGCTGCGTGCAGGCTTTCTCTAGTTGCGTTGAGCAGGGGCTACTCTTCGTTGTGTTGCACGGGCTTCTCACTGTGTTGGCTTCTCTTGTTGCGGAGCACAGGCTCTAGGCAGGCGGGCTTCAGTAGTTGTGGCACATGGGCTCAGTAGTTTTGGCTCATGGGTTTAGCTGCTAAGTGGCATGTGAGATCTTCCCGGATCAAGTCTCGAACCTGTGTCCCCTGCATTGCAGGCGGATTCTTAGCCACTGCGCCACCAGGGAAGCCCGAGAGGGCATACTTTTATATCTATTGTGGTACTGTAAATTTGGTACCTGTCCCTCCTACTAGACTCTAAGTTACATTACGGTTAAGGTCATGTCTATTGTTAAAAACAAGAAAACAGGCCCACAATGGAGTTGTTTATGCAAAGCCCATGTCACCAAACCAAGACTTAATTGAGTTACAGTTTCAGCTTTCCCAGAAATGCAATCTTAAATCAGTCAATAAGGAATCACCTGATGAACGTTCGTTAGGTAATCTGCCTGGTAGGCCCCTGCCATCCTCTAAAGGAAAGTAACCTGGCAATAACCAGCTTGATTTTTTGCCCAGTATAACTTCCTTACGCCTGCTCCCTTTTACCTTTCCTTTTGCACAGCTCCTCGGAGCTCCTTCGTATCTGCTTGATTTGACGCTACGTGATTCATGAATCGATGAATAAAGTCAATAAGACCTCTGAAACGCACTCAGTTGCATTTTGTTTTCTGTTGTTATGCTCACCACTATAAATCAAGACCAGTGCATGTAGTACGTGCTCAATAAATATTGGTTGAGTCTGTTAATACTGCCTTCAAGGAGTTGATTATCACCTCCATCAGCAGCAACTTACTGAGCCTCCGCTTGTTCACTCTGTATGGGGAGAAAGATAAAGACCCAAAAAAACCTTAAAACCCATTCAAAGCATTGTTCAATAAAGTGGAAATCCATAGTTACTGAGTTTATAATCTGCTGAGCAACCATGTAAAGGCAGAGTGACTGACGACCACGGTACCTTCTCAGCCTGGTCTTTGCATTAGAGATTCAAGTCTCGGAGAGCTGAGCGCAGGGCCCAGTGGTGAGGAAATCCACAGAAAATGTGTGTGGTGGCCACCAGCTAGGTCCTCCCACTGGGTCCTGTTCTAAGTCCTTCTGTTAATCCATCAGGGTCTATGTGTTTGTGGATCCAGGCATTCTACCGGGGCAGCCCCACCCACACCCTCTAAGGAGATACTGTTCTGCTCTTGTCTCCTTTCCTCTCTGGACTTCTGGAGACCCAGGGTGAGCATCATGGTGGGCTTCCTCTATGGGCCCTCTGCAGCTCTGGGTACAAACTCCTTTGTCTGAAGCTGACTGTTGGAATTAAGATGCTTTAACCTTCTTTTCCAGGAGGCAAAATAAAATGTGCTTAATTGTTCTTAGTGGTAATGTGTTTAATTACTTGTTTTCAAGTTTTCATGTGGGCCTAGAGAGTTTGTATGTGAAGAAACCTTTACTAATAAGTCTGAAAATAGTAATTTATAGAAAATTAGGAAAAAAGAGACAAAGATGGTGAGGGCTCTTTGTTCCAATGTGACTGGCACATACCAAAGGGCATCAAAAAGGTCACATTTCAAGGACATATTCTTCTGTTTCTCACAAGAACAGATATGATGCCATGAATTTAGGGTGGGGTGTTATAAACCACTAAGGGGGGAAAAGCAGATATTCCAAAAAGATATACAGACTCTTTTATCACTAACATTATCAGTAATGGGCTTTTTAGGGTAAAGACTTGACATGCTTGTGGAGAAGATAGGTAGGTCCCTGGAGGCCAAACTCTGGGCTTCATTCACCTAAGATCATCGGCTCTTTGACTTCAAAAAGGGAGCTTAGAATAATGAGCACCTCGTATACTTGGATCCTAAGAGTTAAGTAACCATGCCCAAGGTCACACAGCCGGTAAACAGCAGAGCTGATGGAAGAAGAATCAAGGCCAGCCTGTGTCAGACCCAAACTCTTAACCCCTACCCCGTAACCTCCCTCCCCAATCCACCATCTATGCAGACGCAGGGTTTTCAACATTTCAACGTTACGGTAGTCAATGTTTCGGATTGTGACTTCCCCTATTAGTTCTCTTCCTTTCTAACTGCTCATCTCCTACATCCTCCTATCCTCAGCAGGCCAATATGAAAAAAAAAAGTAGTCACTGTCTTTTCCAGAGAACGTTTTAACCTCTTGGTCCTCTGCTCCACCTCTCTTGCCCATCACAACAATACCTGGAGACATCCTGGGCTGTACGAGTCCATGAGTTGGGAGGTCTTGACACCAAGGTCGACAAACTAAAAGCATTTAGAACTTCACAACTGCTCACCACACAGAAGATGACTCTCATCTATTGTGCAGAAATGTGTCTGAAATGAGGAACATAATCTTCCTCATTCCCAGAGATATTACCCTGGGCTTCTGTCAGCACCATTATTTCTTTTGGAGTCTTAAGTTTCTATACAGAAGGATTTAATTATGTTTTAGCAAATCTCAGTAAGAAAGGTCTAGTACAATAAGTCAATCTCGTTTCAAGTAAACATCATATGCAAAAATTTTATCCCATTTTTAAGTCATACAATCTTGTTATATTTTAAGTGATTTTCTAAATTGCCTAAAATTCTTTTATCAATGTAGTAAGCTGTATAAATATTCATATATATGCACACACACACCCATGCAAATCTGAATTCATTGAGAGCAAGCATATAAGGGATAAAGTACTGGGGTTTAAACCACCTGGAATAATATTTCCTCTTGTAATTTTTGTACTGTACCAGTGGTCAAAGGATATGTGCTATTTTCTCACCCAAACAAAAAAGTAATGTTAATTAGGGTGCTCCAAATAACGTGAAATGTGATCACATATGTGATCTGCCAAAGTCACCATTCTATTTTCAAGGTGGAAGGATGAAAATCGTCAGTGCCTTCCCCCCATCTATCTGCTGCATGTGTTCTGTGAGAGTGTGAAAAACACGTGTGATGTCTCACAATTCTTTCCTTGTGGAGATGCTCTGTGCATTTCTCTAAAAGGAAGCTAACGGCTTACTAGCTTCTGTAGCTGTGGAGTCCATCTAGCTACTTCCCTTTCCTGTGAGGTCAAATGGGTAGATTCATGAATGGTACAGATGGAGAAACAGATTAACTTTAGAACGCATGCTGGCATTGATATTCCTGGGACTGAACTACTTCCAAGCCAGAAATAACCCTTGTACTTTCAAATTTGGGAAGTCTGATGCAATTTTACACTCCCTGTCAGATGGCTGGATGTGGTACAACGGTCATGGGAGAAAAATGGGGAAAGTGTGAGCTGCTCAGGTGGCTTTCTATGAATATCTTGAAAAGGAGACTCATTGTGTCACTGGGATTTTCTACGAAGACATCAGTAGAATTTTGAGAACTTGAAACGTTGGTAATTGATTGGATACTGTGCCTGAAACAAATTGCCTGTGAAAGCCCATTGGTTTATTTATTTATTCAACAAATACTTACTGCATATATGCTAGGTGACATGGGACAAAGAGAAATAAGACATGACCCCTACCCGCATTGACTAATGGGGGAGATGAATGAGGACCCAGTACCGACTCTACTATGTGGTGGTATGTGCTTTGGTTGTCTCTCCCTGACCCAACCTGGAACTCCTTCCCATCAATTCACTGCCCCATGCTTTTTCTCACAGTGTTCATTGCTACTTGAAGTTATTTATGTGTGTGTGTTCCATTTCCTCCCACTAGAATACCAACCCCATGAGGGCAGGGACTTAGATTTGTTCCTCACTCTATCCCCTGTGTCTGGAATTGAGCCTAGAACATAGTAGATGCTCAACAAAGCGTCTTATGAGCAAAGTCCTGTGGAACTGCTAAGAAGGGAGGGATTTCCTAGGGCAAAGGATGGTGGTGGAGGTCAGAGGGAAGAGATGTCTAAGAAGGAAGTATCTAACTGTAGGATCTCACCGGGTAGAGAATGGGAAGCACATGCATCCCTGGCAGAGGGGGCAAGGTGAGCACACGCTCAAAAGTGTGAAACTAACTTCAAATGGGAACCTAGGGCAGTGAGGCCAGGTTTCAGGTGTGGTGGGGAAGGGCAGGAGAGGAAACTTCATGGGGAAAGCTTGGGCCAGACTGGAAAGGGTCAGGTGCAAAGTGAAAAATCATGAGAATTCAGCAAGTTGTTGGAAGGATAATGAAATCCTTTCTGTAACTATATGGGATATAGAAGTAAATGCATTGTGTGTGTATGTGTTGTGTGTCCCTGCAGATGTAAGTGTGTTCACTGAGCATTTCACACATGGTAGATAACTAACAAAATTAGTTTCCTTGTTTAACATGCCAAGGAATTTATCCTACTATTATTAAACTACCCCCGAGGTATTTAACAAGGGGAGGAAGAGGATGAGATCGGTGTTTTGGAAAGCTCCAGAGAAAGTGTGAAGCAAGGATCAGGCAAGAACCTGGAACAGGGAGGCCAGGTCAGAGACTGTGGAAGTCATAATGACCAAATTAAGGCCAATTTGGAGAGAGGGGAAGGTTCCATTCGGGGGTATTTAGTCAGTAAAGGGATAGATCTTAGTATCCAATTGGATGTAGGGAGTAAAGGAAGAAAGAAAAGAGGATAACTCTAAGATGCCTTGCCCTTCATTCAGTTTATTATTATCTAACACTATAAAATATATCTGGTCTTTGTTTGCTTCTTTGTTTTATGGACTGTCTGGTGTCACCCTCCAGACAGTGAGCTTCTGGTGGAGTCTGCCAATTTTGCTCTCTATTATATTTCTATAGCCTAAAACTGTGCCTGGCCCCTATTAAGTAATCAATATTTGCAAATGAATTAGTGATTGAGTGGGAATATCCTTATCTCCAGATAAGGAAGGCATGAAAAATATCAAGTTTGGAAGAAGAGATAGGAAAGAAGGCACAAAGGTAAGGATCAAGGTGGAGTGCTCATGGGCCCTTTCGAACCTGAGAGAAAAGTCAGGATTTGGGGTTCAAATGCTGGAATCATTTTGGAGTCCTTAATGTGCTGGTGATGAATGATCACCCAAAGAAGGTAAGAAGGGACACAGATAAAGAAGGAAATCCTGGGGCATATTAATATGCAAAGGGGGTGGGGGAAAGAGATGGAACCAAGACAAGAGATGAGAAGGTGTGCCTGAAATGTCAAAGGAAAACTACAACAGTGTGTTGTTCTAGAACCACAGTAGGAGAAAGCTTCAAGGAGGGCAGTGAAACCCTATGTACCAAGGCACAGTAGTTTTATGATCCAAATGTCAATGGAGAGATGGGCTGGTGTGCTACATCGTTGTGCTGGAGGAGGCTTGCAAGAGCTGGTTGGTAACTTTTGGAGGATTTTTGTGAGCTGTTATTAAAATTTAAAAATTAAAGTGTGTAAGATTGTAATTAAATACATTTTCTTGAAATCAAAGGTAATAAATATTCAAAACTCTTCACTTCTTAGTTATTTTATCACATTTTACTATTACCAATGCTCTTGAGGTTACTTATGTCTATTGTATCTCTTTGGTCATTTAAACCAAACACCACTCACGTGAATGGTGTGCTCTTGTTTATCTCTTCTCAACTCTTCGTTCAGTGACATCATGTGGGTAGCCTGAAATTGGCCACAGTAGGAGTATTTACACCATGGCAATTGGCAAAGGCTATAAATCAAGTGTCTTCTCTCCAGAGAGCTGGTTGTTAAACATTTACTGGCACACCGCTGCTTGAAGGGAAAAGGAAGTGTCCAGAGTGAGTTTCATTTAGGTTGGGGACAGTGAGAGCAAGAAGTCACAGGAGGTGGCAGTGGAGATGATGCAGACAGATGGAACTCTGATTAAGTAGGGCTCTCAGGAGATGGTAGATTGGGTTCTGGAGCCTGGGTATTGGGATAGGCTATTGTCTACTGACATGGCAGAAGTTCCTTTTAAATATATAGCAAAATAATGAGACCTTTTCAGCCATACACTCAAAGTGACCATTTGGTCCTCTATTTAGTCTACTTCCCTTTATAGAGTTCACTTTTGAGCATTTAAAAATTTGCCTTAAGTGTGCTACCATACTGCCACTTCAGTGCAGCAGACCATCAGCCTGTTTATCTCATGTAAACTCTCTTCCTAGGCAAATTGCTGGACAGGAAATTATTTTGTGTGATAGCTACCCCTCAGGATAGTTGTGGGTGGCTAGACTGCTTCAGTATGAACATTTTCCACGGAATATCTGGAGATCCAATTCAAATGCCATCACTAAGTAGGTTAAGTAAATACCTAGAACCAATTGTAAGAAGGAACTTAGTACTTCTCAATATTTTTAAGCCCTTCTTTTGATTTTTGATAAACATACGATGCTCACATTCTTTAAAAATATTATTCGAAGTTCAAATGAAGCACAGTCTCTCTCTCTATGTACATATATGTGTATATGTATGTACACACACACACACACACACACACACACACACACACAAGCAAACAATAGAACAAAATACTGTATTGTTTTTAAACTATGTGAACCTCCTCCTTTCCTCCATCTTCTGACTTTGCTGCTCCCCTCTGAGGGGAGTATACTGCCTCCCAGTTGAGAGTTGTAGGATTTAGTATACAAGGAGGTCAAACAGGCCCAAGGTGAAACAAAAGCTAAGGAATCCCGATAACTGAACCCCTATATCACTAGTTACATCATAAAATTTTACCTTATATTCTTGTGCACTGATCGATTTTCTACCTTTTCCACTCAGAATGCTTTTGCATGATACTTCCCAGACTTCATAATCACCCTTATAATTGTCCTTCCTAGTGACCATTTAATATTCCATTGTATTAATAGAGCACAGCCTGCCTAAACCATTTCCTCACAGTGGGGTACTTGGGCTGTTTCCAGTGATTCATTTTCATATACGACAGGACCAGAAACATCTTTTTACAAATATGTTTGTTTTCTTGGAATTGGGGACATTTTTCCCCAAGAGGCTCTACCAGGTCAGAGAGTAGAATAACTACTATGACTGGTCACATATTGCAAAATTGCTCTTTAAGACTTTTTTTTTTCAGTTTATAGTGCCACCAGCAAAGTTTAGTGTGCCTGGTTCCCCAAAGCCCTGCCAACAAACAATTTTGTCATTTTTAGTCATTTCTCCTGTGGTTCTCCTGATTGCAGCACAATCCCTTGTAGCTAAGGAGATGGGATCAGGAAATCATCTTCCCCTAATTAAAGCCTGGTGCAGTAATACAGGGGAGGTTTTAATATATATCATAAAGTGCTAAGAAACTAAGGAAGATTTTATCACTCAAGTACAAAATGAAAAAAATTGTCGGGACATGGTTGCCCTTTTAGAGGGTTAGAGACAAACAGAACAAATAAGACGACACCAAAGGGAAAATGATGACACACGCTGTAAAACAAAATGAGAATGTAAATATTCTTGCTGTTAATTTCAGCTCTTTATGAAGCAGAAGAATTGCCAGAATTACTAAATTTTGGAAAGAAATCTGTAGAATAAGCTTTGTTTTTGTTATTGCTGTTAAATTAAACACAGTATGTGGGATATTGTCTTTATACTTGGCCTGGGATCTGTTTTCTCTCTCAATAGCCATAATGCAAAATCAGAGCAATGAATATGCTGTTGAATTGGCTTTTGCACTTTTAAGAGTGCTCATTATTTATACAGGGGTCCCCAAAGGCTGTATGTGGATATCTCTGGCATCCGTAACGAACAATGCACGTATACAGCACATTCCTTTAAGAGGACAGCTGTATTTATACTTTATTATTTTTGGATATTTAAAACCGATTTCCTCTGAAGGGAAAAGACTTGTGTTTTTAGGTTTCGTGGAGGATCTTCTCAAAGGAAGCAACTGGAATCAATGTAGCCACCAGATTATTTCACAAACTGTAACTTCATATCCCTTGAGAAGGATGCCTGTGTCGTGTTCCACCTCCCTAGCTGCTTAGTCAAGATTTCACTGCTGTAATCTCAGCTCTGTCATCACTGTTGATTACTGAGAAGTTATCCATTATTTTTAGGGCTTGTTTAGCACGCTGAGATTTCCTAACCCACACTTCTACTGCCTGACTGGAACCTCCATCTTTGAAGCAAAGAACCTGTGTCTACAAAAGCAAAGCGAGGTGTGTTATTGAGGCCAGTTCCAGATGACCCAGGCCAAGAGAAGAGCTTCTGCCTGACAGAGAGGGATTTATTTCTCTTCATGGGATAGAATTAAATTCCATTACCGTTTTTCTTTCTGAAAACTTATTTTTCTTTTAGCTTGTTCAACATCCCTAATGCTTTTGATACACTCTTCCCTTTTGGAAACTGCCCCTTCTTGGTATCTCTGACCTCTTCCTCTGGTTCTCCTACTCTCCAGTGCCTTCTTTTCTTTTCTTTTCTTTTTTAAAATATCTTTATTGGAGTATAATTGCTTTACAATTGTGTGTTAGTTTCTGCTTTATAACAAAGTGAATCAGTTATACATATATCCCCATATCTCTTCCCTCTTGTGTTTTCCTCCAGTGCCTTCTTAATCTGGAATCTTCTGCAGCTCTTCTTCCTCTTCCCACTTTCCTGGTGACGGTGTGTGTGTCAACACTCAGGCCTTCTTTTCAGTGTGTGTTCCTCTGAGAGCTCACCCTGCTCAAGCTTCTTCTGCTACTGCTGGACTGAGACTCTTAAAGGTGGTGGCATTTTCCAACACATTCTTTTCCTCCAAGCTCCAGTCCCATATCTCCTCACAGTCGTCCACAAGATATTTCCATTGTACACCCACTGACTGTTGCCTCCCATCCGGCAACCTTCCCATCCAGGTTCAAGAAATCGTCTTCCTTCCCAGTGTGTTCAGCTCAGCTAGT
The DNA here is from genome assembly GCF_964374135.1 of Grampus griseus. Taxonomy (NCBI): domain Eukaryota; kingdom Metazoa; phylum Chordata; class Mammalia; order Artiodactyla; family Delphinidae; genus Grampus; species Grampus griseus. The sequence continues at coordinate 132,985,429 of NC_138998.1, forward strand.
TCTTTCACCTTTAACTTTCCTCTCAAGTCACCCAAACCTGCCTCATGCATCTTTGACTGGCCTGTCTCCCTACTCCCAAATCCAGGCACCAAGTTGTGCTTGGATTTACTTCAGAATGTCTCTCCCCTTAGTCTCGCCATCTGGGTTCCATTTGCCACCCTTGCTTCCAGCCCCCGTACTTCACAGCCTTGGAGCCCCATGTCTGTGTTTTCCCCACATCCCTCTGCCCTGTCTGTCCCTCTCAGGCTTCGTCAAACATTATGGCAGCTGCTCCCTTGCTTGAGTGCCTCCTCATGTCCTACTCCATTCAGACTGGACCGGGTTCTGTGTCTTTCCTAGTCTTTTAAACCTGGCTCCAAGAAGTGAATTCTATTTCCCTCTAACCTCCAACACAAGCCATTCCTGTGGGTCTGATTTCTTTGTTTTATGTACATGCAATAGTGTCTTGTACTGGGTCACAAGAGCTGATGGTAAATTTCCAGGAAGTCTGTGAGCCAGTTGCTAAACTCAGCCATTATTAAAAAGTAACATAATCTTAAATAAAGTATGTTTTAAAAGTTAATACTTAAAACTCATAAATCCCTAATTATTTTACTATTATCTGTGCTCTTGAGACTACTTATGTCTATTGTACACCGGAAACACTATATGATGGTGAGCTAATGCATATCTCTTCCCAACTCCACATTCAGTAACATCATGCTGGTAGCTTGAAATCAACCATGTTTGGAGTAGTTATACCATGGAAACTGGTAAATGCTACAAATAAGGGTTTGTGTGTATGTTTCCCGAGAGAGGGAAGTTGAATATTTACCAGCATGCCCCTGTGTACATACCTTGTATATTCCTCTACCTGGGATTTTGCTGTTTTTACCCCTTATCTGGCGTGTCTTCACTTTTTCCTGAAATAGAGAATCTTTACTGATCTATGAACATCCAGTTAAATCTCTCCTTCTCCATGACACTTCCCCTAACAATGCTCACTTTCACTGATTTCTTTTCCATCCAAACCCTGCATCTTTTACGTTGTGAACCATACAACCAGGCACTTAATAGTATGTTTTCCATTAATTACTTTTAACTCATTGATTCAATCACTTGTTACTTCAGCGTGTTCCTTTAGAGCCTAGTGTGTGCCGTGCCCCACACTAGTTGTAGTTCTGTCCTGAATCATTCATTATTATTTCATAATTTGTCTTCTCTCCACTAATAGCTTCATACATCTTAGATGTCATCAACCACTTCACTTCCACATCCTTTTTGGTCCCAGCACAAAGCTGAGGCTCAGCTTAAACCTGTAAATTGATATAACACTCTATAATTACTAGATGTTCAAGGAATATCGATAGCAACTATTGCTGAATTCAGGGAAAAAAAATCTTTGTTCAAGTTGTTCAAATTTTTGTCCCACCTGGAAGAAATGGACAAATTCTTAGAAAGCACAACCTTTGGAGACTGAACCAGGAAGAAAGAGAAATTATAAATGGAGCAATAACAAGCACTGAAATTGAAACTGTGATTAAAAATCTTCCAACAGGGCTTCCCTGGTGGCTCAGCGGTTGATAGTCTGCCTGCCGATACAGGGGACACGCGTTCGTGCCCTGGTCCAGGAAGATCCCACATGCCACGGAGCGGCTCGGCCCATGAGCCATGGCCACTGAGCCTGCACGTCCGGAGCCCGTGCTCCACAATGGGAGAGGCCACAACAGTGAGAGGTACGCGTACTGCAAAAAAAAAAAAAAAAAAAAAAATCTTCCAACAAACAAAAGCCCAGGACCAGCTGGCTTCACAGGCAAATTCTATCAAACATTTAGAGAAGAGCTAACACCTGTCCTTCTCAAACTCTTCCAAAATACAGCAGAGGCAGGAACACTCCCAAACCTATTCTATGAGGCCACCATCACCCTGATACCAAAACCAGACAAAGATGTCATAAAAAATGAAAACTACAGGCCAATACCACTGATGAACATAGATGCAAAAATCCAACAAAATACTAGCAAACAGAATCCAATAGCACATTAAAAGGATCATACACCATGATCAAGTGGGGTTTCTCCCAGGAATGCAAGGATTCTTCAATATATGCAAATCAATTAATGTGATAAACCATATTAACAAATTGAAGGAGAAAAACCATATGATCATCTCAATAGGTGCAGAAAAAGCTCTTGACAAAATTCAACACCCATTTATGATAAAAACTCTCTAGAAAGTAGGCATAGAGGCATAGATGGAACTTACCTCAACATAATAAAGGCCATATACAACAAACCCAGAGTCAACATCATTCTCAATGGTGAAAAACTGAAACCATTTCCACTAAGATCAGGAACAAGACAAGGTCGCCCACTCTCACCACTATTATTCAACATAGTTTTGGAAGTTTTAGCCACAGCAATCAGAGAAGAAAAAGAAATAAAAGGAATTCAAGTCAGAAAAGAAGAAGTAAAATTGTCACTGTTTGCAGGTGACGTGATACTCTACGTAGAGAATCCTAAAGATGCTACCAGAAAACTACTAGAGCTAATCAATGAATTTGGTAAAGTAGCAGGATACAAAATTAATGCATAGAAAGCTCTGGCATTCCTATACACTAATGATGAAAAATCTGAAAGAGAAATAAAGGAAACACTCCCATTTACCATTGCAACAAAAAAAATAAAATACCTAGGAATAAACCTACCTAAGGAGACAAAAGACCTGTATACAGAAAACTATAAGACACTGGTGAAAGAAATTAAAGATGATACAAGCTGATGTAGAGATATACCATGTTCTTGGATTAGAAGAATCAACATTGTGAAAATGACTCTACTACCCAAAGCAATCTACAGATTCAATGCAATCCGTATCAAACTACCAATGTCATTTTTCACAGAGCTAGAACAAAACATTTCACAATTTGTATGGAAACACAAAAGACCCCGAATAGCCACAGCAATCTTGAGAAAGAAAAACGGAGCTGGAGGAGTCAGGCTCCCTGACTTCAGACTATACTACACAGCTACAGTAATCAAGACAGTATGGTACTGGCACAAAAACAGAAATATCGATCAATGGAACAGGATAGAAAGCCCAGAGATAAACCCACGCACATATGGTCACCTTATCTTTGATAAAGGAGGCAAGAATATACAGTGGAGAAAAGACAGCCTCTTCAATAAGTGGTGCTGGGAAAACTGGACAGCTGCACATAAAAGAATGAAACTAGAACACTCCTTAACACCATACACAAAAATAAACTCAAAATGGATTAAAGACCTAAATGTAAGGCCAGACACTATAAAACTCTTAGAGGAAAACATAGGCAGAACACTATGACATAAATCACAGCAAGATCCTTTTTGACCCGCCTCCTAGAGAAATGGAAATAAAAACAAAAATAAACAAATGGGACCTAATGAAACTTAAAAGCTTTTGCACGGCAAAGGAAACCATAAACAAGCTGAAAAGACAACCCTCAGAATGGGAGAAAATATTTGCAAATGAAGCAGCTGACAAAGGATTAATCTCCAAAATATACAAGCAGCTCATGTAGCTCAATATCAAAAAAGCAAACAACCCAATCCAAAAATGAGCAGAAGACCTAAATAGACATTTCTCCAAAGAAAATATACAGAGTGCCAACAAACACATGAAAGGATGCTCAACATCACTAATCATTAGAGAAATGCAAATCAAAACTACAATGAGGTATCACCTCACACCAGTCAGAATGGCCATCATCAAAAAATCTACAAACAATAAATGCTGGAGAGGGTGTGGAGGAAAGGGAACCCTTTTGCACTGTTGGTGGGAATGTAAATTGATACAGCCACTATGGAGAACAGTATGGAGGTTCCTTAAAAAACTAAAAATACAACTACCATATGACCCAGCAATCCAACTACTGGACATATATCCTGTGAAAACCATAATTCAAAAAGAGTCATGTACCACAATGTTCATTGCAGCTCTATTTACAATAGCCAGGACATGGAAGCCACCTAAATGTCTATCAACAGATGAATGGCTAAAGAAGATGTGACACATATATACAATGGAATATTACTCAGCCATAAAAAGAAACAAAATTGAGTTATTGGTAGTGAGGTGGATGGACCTAGAGACTGTCATATAGAGTGAAGTAAGTCAGAAAGAGAAAAACAAATACCGTATGCTAACACATATATATGGAATCTAAAAATTTTTTTTTTAAAAAAGAAAGGTTCTGAAGAGCGTAGGAACAGGACAGGAATAAAGACACGGACGTAGAGAATGGACTTGAGGACATGGGCAGGGGAAAGGTTAAGCTGGGATGAAGTGAGAGAGTGACATGGACATATACACACTACCAAATGTAAAATAGATAGCTAGTGGGAAGCAGCCACATAGCACAGTGAGAGCATCTCGGTGCTTTGTGTCCATCTAGAGGGGTGGGGTGGAGAGGGTGGGAGGGAGACACAAGTGGGAGGGGATATGGAGATATAAGTATACGTACAGCTGATGCACTTTGTTATACAGCAGAAACTAACACACCATTGTAAAGCAATTATACTCCAAGAAAGGTGTTAAAAGAAATCTTTTGTCTCAAGTGCTGAAGGTCTCAGCCCCAAATGTAGCACCAGGGTGAGGGGCAGAGTGTAGGAGGCTAGGAGACTTCAGGTCAGTGCCATGTGGTCATGGTCACATCACTTGTCAACTCCATTCTTCAGACTCTGTACCCAGGTGATATGGTTTATCCTGCTTACCTACCTATGTGGTTGTTGTGAAGACCCAAAGAGAAAAAGATATAAAAGTGCTTTATAAAGTGTTCTTCTAATGTACAGACCAAGAATGCTAAGAACCCATCGCTTTACCATATTCCTTCCTCCAGTCATCTGTAAGCAAGAATAAAAGGACTAATCTATATATTCCTGATTGCACACAGTTTTTTCCTCCTTTCTTTCCTAAAATAAGGAGACAGAGATGCTGGGGTTGATCTCCAAAATGGGATTAGAAAAAGCAAGAGCATGGGCACATTCTAGTTATTGGCATTGAGTATTCATAGCACTATCTCCAAAGGCTGGTTGTGTCATGAAATATCCCTCCATAAAGACACATTCAGAGATACATCCACATAAAAAAGCTTATTTTTGATGCCTTCAACCATCCTTTGTGGTGAATAGAGCAGATATTATTATTACTATTGTTACTGACCCTTTCAAGTCAGTCTCCAGCAAGGGTCCTTCGGCCCTGTGTCATTCAAGCCAACAAATGAGCCTGTAGAATGAGACCAAGTTTGGTTCAGAACAAAGGAAAGCTTTATTCTTTGATCAAAGAATGGAGGGGTGGGAGCTAGTGCTCCAGAGCAGGGATCCCTGACCTTTGTCACCAGAGACCAGTTTCATGGAAGACAATCTTTCCACGGACATGGGATGGGGGAGTGGGGGGGGATGGTTCAGGCAGTAATGGGAGCGATGGGGAGCGGCAGATGAAGTTTCGTTCACTCGCCGCTCACCTTCTGCTGTGCTGCCTGGTTCCTAACAGGACACAGACCACTACCAGCCCACGGCCCAGGGATTGGGTCCTCCAGCTCTAGAGCACATGCTCTCTCTCGACAGGCCGTGGGCCGGGCTGCTTTGTAGGGTTCCGGTCAGGAGGGAGGGGGCGGGATTCTCAACCATCAGGAGCAGGTGTTCTGCTCTGAGCTCCAGATGGCAGCGCCAGATGCAGAGTCTCTGCACACGGCCCACTAAGCTGAAGTATCGGGCGGGGCCATTTCACACCAGGAATCCCGGTCTGAAGGGCCAGGTGCCAGGCCTCTGCACGCAGTACCCTATGACACTGGACTAAGCACAAAGGGAAAAACAAATATTAGACTTTATTTTATTACCCAGATTCTATTTTTATTTCCTGGGAATTGTTCATGGGTTTCGCTGGTGACACTATTATTCCTATTTATGGGCAGGAAAATAGAGGCTAAGGTTCAGGGACGTCCTCAGAGTCACATGGTCACTCAGTGGCCGATCCAAGTTGAGAAGCAGGATTCCTGTGTCTAAGTCCAGCATGAATCTATAGCACCCAGTGTCTCCTCTACACTGTCCCACAGCATCACTCAGCTCTGCACCTCTTTCCGAAGATTTATGCCCCACTTCTCTATGGTACCCAAGGGAAAGGACGTGTCCCAGGCGTCAGGGGGGTTTATTTGAAGCAGGTCACCTTGAGCATCTCAAACAACCTCTTTGTGCCCTAGAAGCTGATGCATCTGTCAAAGGCAATGGCTGTGCTCTTGTACCCACCTCACCGGGCTTTGAGAGGATGAAAGGAGATCATAGATGTGATAGGCCTTTGAAAATTAAATTGCCAGAGGAAGGCAGGCCATCATCAAAAATAACAATGGCTCTGTTTAAAGTGGCTTCCCAAGAAGTTGGTGAATGAAACGATCCATGTGCACGCATTTGGCTCTGTTTCTCCTTGGTTTTCCCTCATTTTCCTGATTGCATCCTCCATACAGAGGGCACCGAGGCATCCATACAATTGTCTCCTCTCTTCTAAACAGAGTCTCTAAGAGTTGTGGCAATTAGGAGACCTTTCCGTCACTGGGCAAAAGAGATCAGCCATAAGTTGATAACTTTGTAGAACTATTAAGTCCAGCCTCATCTGTCCCTCTCTGCCTCTTTCTGACATCGAAAAGGCATCAACTTGTCCCTGAAGTTCCCACAGAGTCAGAAGTGCCGGTTCTCTGGGGTTATGTGACTGTCGTGGTCCCTCACCCGAGAGTCTGAGAGTAGGGATGAGTAGAAACCTGAGGCCAAACAGACTCTGGGGCTCTGGAGGACCCATTCTCATCCACCGAAGTATTCGTGTTACTCTTTTGAGAATAGGAGCAAATCAGACTGAGGCCAAGCATTTGATTGAGCCTCAGTAATAGCTTTATGGTATGGAGATAGGTTTTTCCTTGGTTTTTGTTTGTTTGCGTTTTGTTTTTGCAAACAGCTAATGTGCCTTGCATTTTCGTGGGCAGGGCCTTCTCCTATTTCTTCCTCTACAGTTAAGCCATCCGCTCCCCCTCAGGGGGAGGTTGGAAAAGAATCAGAATTGTTATGTCGGGGGGCAAAGAGAAACAAGTTTCTGACATCCAAATAGGATTTTGCAGCAAGACAATAGTCTTGAAAACCGGACTTTGTAGAGAGGAAGAGGACTTTCAAAATTCCTGAACATATCAAGAACCCAGGCTGGAGGACGCATATCCTGAAAATTTTCTATAATTACTGAAGAGGTAGACTTCAGCCAGTGACAACTAGACTTTGAGGCTCCCTGTTTCAGGGTAGGGGAAAGATATGATACACAGAAGGAAAAGCTTGAGCCTACCCTGCTTGGACCTGGAACTGTGGATGTAGAGAAGAATCGAGAAGGTAGAAGGCTGGGTTCGGTATCAGGGATCTTGCTCACACACCTTTATTCAATGGGGCTACCAGAAACATTCAGATAGGCATGGGAAGCCCCAAACCTCAAGGCTAGTGGCATGCTTCCCTAGGTGTATTAAAGGGAGGCTCAGACCTCCAGGAGAAACCCTGCTCTTGGCCACTTCCAAACGGCACGGAAGGACTGGTTGGAGGGCTGACCACAGCAGGGCAAGCAAGAGACCAAACCCCAGTCTAATATCCCCTCTCACAGTCGCAACCCCAGAGTCAATGGGGACTACTGGTAAATGAGCAGAATACAGTTTAGGACACTGGGAGGAGACTGTTTCACAAGCTGCCCTGGCTCTAGCCTGGGGAAGACACCAACTCAATGGGTCAGAGGAAGAAGCAGCGATTGACCCTCCACAACTGTCATCAGCTGCAGTGTGGAAGGGACCAGCAGAAATGCCTGGATGCCCTTGGAGGGGCAGGCGAAGCTAGGTGTAATATCTGGATCAGGGAGCTTTCCAGTAGGGAGGCTCAGCGATGCCAGGTCTCTGCAGAGTCATGAAAATTCCACCTCTCCTCAAAACATTTAGCTGCCATATAGGAAAGTAACAGAGCAACAGGTGAGGAAATCTGAGCTGTCCTAAAGAGACTGTTAAGACTAGGCTTATAGCGAATTGAACTTTGAATAAACTGACTCAATGTTTACATGGAACGGAGACCGTTTAAATTGGAAAGGTCTGATCTACTGTTAATTGAGCAGGGTGTGGGCTCATGAGGAATATCAGATGAAGTGATAGAGAAAATAAAGAATCTTTTCTTTGAGGCTCTGTGTTGTAATGTGAGTAAAGGCATGGCCTCAATATAATATTTGCATTCTGTGCCCCCTTTCCTCCAGGAGATATTTCTGAGATCCCACCCTCCTGCAAGCTTCTCTGAACACTGGCAACTGCCTGGCTGCAATCTCTTCTATTCATGGTTAGTGCTGTCCCAGGCTAAGGTGAAGAAATTGGCGGGTTACTGTGTTCTATTTGAGGTTTTCATGTTCTCCTAGCTGGCAAAGGTTAGTTAAGGTGCCTGAAATTCACCCTATTAGGGTCATATATTCCCTTGGGGTGGAAGAGAGGAGGAACCTTTAATACCCCTTCACCTCATCCCGCCTTGAGCTCATAGGAAGCCCCGTGAGCATTTCCTTCTGACTCCCTTTTACCAGAGTCTCCCTGGTGTGCTTGGTTAGGACTCAGGAGATCTGAATGTTCATCTTTTACCAGCTGAAGACATTCTTCTGCCTTGAGGATCACTGAGATGAGTGCTTCCTTTACCTCCTGTTTCTTGCACTTCTTTTCCTGCTAGGCACTTCCTGTTCCCCCTCAGCACTTCCTGTTCCCCCCCAGCACTTCCTGTTTCCCCCTCAGCACTTCCTGTTTCCCCTCAGCACTTCCTATTTCCCCTCAGCACTTCCTGTCCCCCCTCAGCACTTCCTGTTTCCCCTCAGTACTTCTTCTGGGCGGGTCCGCCACGCTTTTCTGTCCCACTCCACACAGCTGGGTGGGTGGTTGAACCAGGGCCCCCTCTTGGGCATGAACATCTCTTTTAAGGGGTTGGGAGTAGGAGTAACCAAATGCTCCAGCTGTCAGGAGCATATCAGGAGTTTGATAGTCTCTGGGTTTGGGTTATGGCGCTAAAATTACGTGGGGGAAATCAGTTGTTCTCCATCCCAGCATCCTGTTTATTTCCTTCACTGCAGTTATCATGAGATGTAATTTCATTGTTTGTTTCTCTGTTTGCTTATACCCTGTGTACTCTATGGGAGGGAAGTCCTGTGTGCCCTGTTCAGTTGTTATATCCCCAGCGACAGAACAGTGCCAGGAATATGGTGGGTACTCGATCAATATTGTTGAATGAATATACTGAGAAATGAAGAGACTGACATGGGTATTAGGAAGTGGGATGGGGAGGCGGTAATGGTAAAGACATAAAACAGGAAGGGAAAAACGCTGAGGCAGCCCCTGATTTGTGGCTGGATGTTGCTACTTGCTAGCTATGTTATCTGCTCTAGGGCAATTTCCCTCTCCAAGCCCCAGTAAAAAGAGGAGAACCTTCTCTTATAGTATAGCTTTTATGACATGTAACAGACATACAGAAATGTATATAAAGTAAATATTGGGCATTTGGTATTTGGTGGTACATTTGTTACAATTAACGAACCTATGCTGGCAACAGCTGTGATTTTTATTGCACTATCTGTATCAACCACTTGGGGGCAGGCTATCCTGCTGAGGAACTGCTGGCAGGAGGGGCTGATCAGGGAGTGGCCGGAAGGCCCGTGCAGCGTCCCATTACCCAGGTGCCGTGAACCCCAGACGCAGGCACAGGAGCTTCGAGTCTAGGTGCCTGGTGCCACCGGGAGACTCTCATCTCAGAGCCGATATGGCATCATTCGTCAGTGGAACTGCCATGTTAGAAGGCTGTGTGACTCCTCTCTACTTCCAAGGCTGGCACTTGAGTGACAGTGGGGGAGGCAAGCATGGGAGGGTGGTGGCCCAGCTTGTTCCCGCTATTGCCAAGAGGTGTCCGGGGTAAAGGGGGAGGGCGAGCGGGCCTTCTACCCGCCTGCTTGATGTACCGGCTTTCCATTAAGATTCTGTTCAGAGTTTTAAAGTTTTAAAACCACAGACTTACATAACCTCTGAAATTCCTTTCCGTCTTTGACATGGTATGGCTTTATAATCTTTCACATCTCTCCCGCACCCGCAGTCAGGGACAGGGTAGCCTTTCTGAAGAGCACTTTAATGCTAATACTATTTAGGGCTTGTGACAGCCATTTTGCCCTGTAAACGCCTCAAGAGTTTTCGTACTGAATTGCTTTTCTATTTCCCTCAAAGCCGCATGCTTGGTGCTGGGGAAGCCATGCCCCAGGGTTGGCTAAACCAGGGAATGAAACAGCCTGCCTACGCTCTCACCCTCCTAGACCTTGGTGAGGCTTCCAGGGAGGTCCAGGGTCATTTCTTTGGGGTGGCTCCTTGCACAAGGTCTCCGCCAGCAGCTGGGAAAGCTCTATGGTATATAGGTGAGGAAAAACTTAAGTCCTGACTTAGTTGAAAGCTTGCAAGTCTCCAAGGAATGCTGAGGTAGAACAGTTTGGATACAGTCTTTAGGCCTGGATTAAAGATACAGTTTGTTATCGCTCCAGTATGTGTAGTGGAGAAGTACTACCATGGGTATCACCATGAATGCCAAGCCAAAGAGTCACAGGTGGTTCTAATGTAGGGTTTTGATTTTTATTTTTTCCTGGTAAAATGGAATTCTCTTTTGGATTACGTACATTTACACATATGAAACTTTCAAAATAATGCCAGCCCCACGGTTCGATAAATGTTAATAACATATTCTCCAGCCTGAAGATGGGTTTGCCTACATTGACAGAGTATAGTCGTGGACTGGTAAAATTCCGTGTTTATTTGCAAGACTAGTTTAAAATGATTTACAGGTACGGGGATCCACAAGCCTGAAACACTTTATCCATAGGCAACTTGTGTTCCCCTTGGGGTAGTAAATGTGACTCTGAATACATATTTTACTGTACTGATGAATTTATGCGGGGTGGGAGTCACTGAGCAGTGGAATAAGTTTAAAACCCAGTCCTCAAGCAAATATTTTAGAAAGGGTCCCTTGCCCTTAATTCATGTCACAGTATACTCAGAAACAGTCCTACCCTCTCTCTTGCCAAAACTCGGGGGCTGCCCCTTGAGAGTATCTGCCAACAAGCAGTTGTCTTTGCTGGGCAGTGAGAATACCGCAGCCCCTTCGTGTCGCCAGCTCTGGTTGGGACAGACGGGCCTGTCTTCTGCCTCCGGGACTCCTGGGTCTCGGCCAGATCCTGGGGTGAGTTGGGGAGTGAGGGCAGGGTGGGGCGAGACTGCTTGGGGCTGGAAGACGATGGGGAGGAGGGAGATGGGCTGCGGGGCTTGCAAAACATCACATCTTGGCAAAAATACTTTGAAAAACAGGAGATTCCTGGAAAGCAATAATGCTGACAGCGGAGAGCGAGTTCGGGGCCAGCCAAAAAGTGCAGCAGAGCTTTGGTTTAGATACCGAAGAGGTGCTGAGTCTGAGAACAGGCTGGCCTCTCCCGCTGTCTGCAGGCCTGCTTCGGCCACAGGCCCTGCCGTCAGCTCCCTGTTCTTTCTGGAAAGTATACGGTTCACATAGCATCCTCATATCTGCATTGGGAGCCCTTGCCTCTGCTTCGGTCAGAACAGGGCTCTGCCACCCCGTCTCAGCCCTGAGCACAGCTGGCTCCTACCTGAATCTGGTCAGGTAGGCCGTGCCCTCACTTCTGCGGACTCTCTTCGGCCTGCTCTCAGCCTCGTTGGTTTCTCCCTTCCAGGCTCAGCTCTGGTGCCACCTCCTCCCCCAGCTTTTCTCCCCCAGGCCTCTGGCCTTACCCTCCTCTGACTGTACCACGCACTGCTCCATCTTGCCGTACTTGCTAACAGCAGTGCCTCTGTGTGGGTAAATGTCAGTGTCTTCTTTTCCTTTTAGAGTAGATTTCCCGGAGTGTTTCAGCTCATCCATTGTGAGGATCAAAACAGTTCTCTTCAAACAGCTGCTTAAAGTCTCCAACATGTTCTGGCTGGCGGCATGGCACATCTGCACGTGGAGGCCTCCGTGAGGCCTCCTCCATCCTGTGAGATCACAGGGCTGGCTGGACCTAGTGATGGGGTTTCCAAAAGTAACCAAGGCACCACAGGCACTAAGGTGATGTCTGTTGCCTGGAGTGTGTGTGGATCTTTTGGGAAAGAATCTTCCCTGAAGGCTGGAGGGGTGGGGGAGGGGGGGAGTGTCATGGCTACAAGCCAGAGTAGCTGAACTGAATTCAGTTAAAGGCACTTGGTGACCTCCCAGGACCAAGAGAGATGGGTGTTAAATAGATGAGGACAGGGACCCACAGTTACTAATTTCAAACTCTTCCTCCGATGACCTTTTTACCAGAACTGTGACCTAGAAGCCAGTGACTTTGTTGGACCTTTCCTTCTTCTCTGACTCACTGTAGCTTGTAAGGAATGCAGTGGTGGATAGCCTAGCTAATAGGCAAGGAACATGAGGGGTCAGACTTGAATGGGTGGGTGCTGTGCTCTGTGACTATCACAGACGGAATCGTGTCTTCTCCAAGAGTCGTATGTTTCAGTCCTAACCAGCACACATCAGAATGTGACTGTATCGTAGACAGCGTCTTTAAAGAGGTGATTAAGGTAATGAAGTCATATGGGTGGGCCTTAATTCCATCTGACTGGTGGCCTTACGCAAAGAGATTAAAACAGACACCAGAGGGAAGGCCATGTGAAGACACCGGAAGAAGAGAGCCACCTAGAAGCCAAGGAGAGAGGCCTCAGAGGAAACCAACCCCATGGACTCCTTGTCCTTGGACTTCTGGCCTCCAGAACTGTGAGAAGATAAACTTCTGTCGTGGAAGCCCCCCAGTCTGCAGTTCTTGGTTACGGCAGCCGTAGCAGACCAAGACAGTGACATACGTGTGTGTCAACACGAGTAGTCCTGAATTGTCTTAAACAATCACATCCTGAAAGGTCTGTAAACAACACAAGGGCCGTTCACCTAAAGTTCGCACTCTTCCCAGGCTCTTGTGGGCTGCGGCCTTAGGAGGGGAATTCCAGAAAGGAAACAGGAGTTTATGCTCTGGTGTGGAGGCAAGGTAACTGCAGCCTTGCTCTTCTACGTGTCCCGGAGACCCTGCTTGGGACAAAGACCAGAGAGCAGGGCAGGCTTGCACCTGGGAGGTGCCGGGGTACTGTGCCACTTACAGTCCTTGAGATGAGTTGGATTTGGCTGATGGTGGAGAAAGGGTGTCTGGAGGCCACCGAACCCTGTGCTGCTTTGGAAGTCCCTGTGACAGACAGGGAGACCTGGGGGCTGATCACCAGGGTGGGTTTTCCAAGCTTCTGCTGAGAGCTTCCCAGGGCTGAGAACAGGGCCCTGTGGCTGGATGCCTGAGGTAGGTCGGGCGTGGGGAGGTGCAGAGACGGGGATGCAGGGCAGGGCTGTGGGCGCTGGCTGTGAGTCTGCTGATCTTTCCTTCTTTCCTGGGGCCTCCGAAGGAGTTCAGCCTGGAGCTCGCCTGAGAGCGAACAGTCTGAGACCCTAGGATGACACCAATAGTTTCTTGTATAATTTGCAAAGACTGAGGCAATTTATTTTAATTGAAAACCTCTAGATGCATTTCCGGCAGTGATAGTCCCCAGATGATCCCCTCAGAGGACTGGAAAAGCTAAACAAGAAAATGTGTGTGTTTTAGAAAACCTGAAGATTTGAGTTCCAGACGAGCCCCCGACCCTGAGGCCCGCATGTGTTAATGTGCAGATGAGAGGCCCCCGTGTGACTTGGATCTGCAGAAACTGTCAACTCTAATAGGCCTTCTTTTGGTCTTAAAAGGTGTCCTTGAGATGACTCCCAGGTTTTGGCCCCCACTGACTTTCCAGTGGAATACAGCTGGCTGGGTTGAGCACACAGCTGTGCAGGGTTTGAAGTTGCCTTTGAGATCACCGCTGGTGAGTGATCCCAGCCAGAGCATGAGTGACAATAACAAGGTGCAGCTTGGAAGGTGCTGTCACAAGGTAGCCCTGGCAAGACAGGAAACTAGAGCTGGTTTTCCCAGAGCAAGGCTGGATCTGCAGGAACCCATTCGTCCTCACTCCCCAGCTCTCCCAACCTTGGTGTGATGAACGGCCTGTATCTGCAGCTGGCCATTGGGCACGAGGTGTCGTCTGTGGCCATGAGCAGAGGAAGCTAATAGACTCCCTGAAGTCCTGTCCCCTGGCCTGAGCCTCATTAGTGTCCTGAGGTTTCCAACCGTGCAAGTCGGCCGTAGATTTTCAATGCCACTTAGAGACCTGCTAATGGTATACTGTTTACACACTGGCTAGGATGTCCTGTCAGCACCTCAATTTCAAAGTGATCAACAGCAGCATAAATTATCTTCCCCCACATGGCTGTTTCCCCTGCCCTCCTTGTTTCTGCCAATGACCCCACCATCCTCCTGGCCACCCAGGTCAGAAACCCTGAGCCGACTTCCATCTCTCCCTTTTCCTTTACATCTAATCACTAGTCCCGTTCTACATCCTCTCCTGTCCATCTCTCCCAGCCCCTGAGTTTCCTCTCCTCCCCTCCAGCTCATTCCCTTCTTGCCTCTTTCTGGAGAATCTCTGCAGCCCCCCAACTGGTTTCCATGGCTCGAATCTCTCCTCTTAATCTGCTGATTCTCAAATTCAGTGTCCATTAAAATCTCGGAGGTTGTTAAAATGTAGATTCTTGGATCCCAACCCCAAGGATTCTAGTTGTGAGTGGGGCCTGGGAATTTGTATTTTAACTCCTGGGGGATTCTGATCCAACTGGTATGGGACGATGTTTTGAGAAATTCTGCTCTTATCTTTTTGGCCCCTGTGGTCAGAGAAGTCTTCCTACAGTGTAGCTGGAATTGGGCAACCCCTCAGCTCAAAGCCACCTAAGGCTCCCCATTGCTTAGAGTACAACTACCGGGCTAAGCTTTCAGAGCCTTCTGTGTATCAAATCCCAACCAAGATTTCTAGCTTCATTCCCCTCTTTCCCTACTAACCGTATAGTTTAGCTCAGTGGGTTTCAAACTTATTTAAGAGATGGAGTCAATTAAAATAACTATAAATTAGTATCATCAGTGTTCTACACTAAATTCTAATTTACATGGTGGTAGAAGGGGCCAAAGAGTTTAAAAAATTTATAGAGGGCACATATGTAAAATTAAGAAAATTGGATTATTTACTGTGGTTTGGGAAAAGAATAGTATTGGCATTTTCCCATCTTATGTAAGTAATGCTTTGGTTCAGTTCTTGGGGTACTGCATTTGGGGGTGGATAATTTGGGGACTATAGCTTGACTAACCCAGGCCACTTGGTTTAGAATTAACATGCCTGGTTGGAGAGGGTATGAACTTTGGAGTTAAACAGTCCTGGACTCAAAATGTGATCACACAATTTATTAGCCTGTGACCTTTGGCTTGTGACCTTTGACTTGATGCCTCCGAAACTGTAAAATAAGGACAGTAATGTTCACCTTGGGATGGGGTGGGAATTAAAGATGATGTATGTAAAGAGCTGAGCAGACGGTCAGTATTAGTAAGTAAAGAGAAAGGATGCTAGAGATGGTCAAGAGAAGGCTATGGCTTGACCTTGTAGGCCACGAGTAACTTTCTAGGCCAGAGGGATGTGATCAGCTGTGAGCCCCAGGGAGCATACGCAGCTGGCACTGTGGAGAAGGGATTACAGGGATGGAAGGCTGCAGGAAGAGAACGCACATGTTGCTATGGCACAAGTCACCCCTGAGGCAACTAGAGCCAATCAAGATCACATCAATGAGCCAGGTAGGAGGGAAGGAACACTTCAAACTATTCCTTCTCCCAGAGATGCTCAGGTTACGGTAGACCTCGAGCCTGCAGTAGATGATAACTATTAACACAGAGGGGCTTCATGGCTCTGAATTATCCTCTCAGCTTCCATTCTCTTCCAGGTCCAAGCTGTTCTTCATAAAATCTAGAAAGAACTTTCTGAAGCAAAAATCTTATTGGAACATTTCCCTGTGATCATTTTCCTTTGACTCCCCCACCCACAGGGTACAGTCTATCCCCTTCAGCATGACTTAGATGAGGTCCTTTATGACTTGATCCTCTAGCTTGCTCACTGACCGTTTCCCTCACAAGCATCCTGATCCTAACTGCTACAACCATGCAGAACTATTTATTTTCACTTTCTGATGCCTTCATGCCTCTGCACATGCTTTGTTCCCTCTGCTTGGAATGTCCTTCCTCCTTTTTCTTCTTTGTAAATCTCTTTTCGTCCATTAGTATTCAACTGAAATGTCACCTACTATGAGAAGCCTTTTCCATTTCCTTCAAAGAAATTAAAATACATTTTGGGGGGCTCCTATGGTACTCCCTGTGTACCCACATCACAACGTTCTGTAAATATTTATCTAAGAATTGCTTTCTTCCGTGAGTTAACACCTACTCAGTATTCAGGACTCAGCCCAAATGTCATTTCTTCAAATCCTCAAGTCTAAGATTTGATGCTTTGCTATGCTTGTTCACAGACCTGAATCTTTCCTTCAGAGTCTTTATCTCAGTTTGTAATTTACATGTTTATGAATGAGATTACCTGACTCATACCCCTCTCCCCTCCGTAAGCATCAAGAGGGCAGAGACTGCGTTTGTCATCGAATCTTCCGTATCTAGCAGAGTATGCCTGGCACATAGTAGGATATCAATAAATATTCTTTAAATGAATGAATGAATAGTTGGAGGGCTCCTCCTTTGGGTACCAAGGGGATTATCAAATCCCTTTCTCTTTTTATTAGAGGTTTTTGGTTGTAATTTTTTAAAGTTTGAGCATAAAGAGGAATTACTGACATATCATGTAATTCAGGGAGAAGTTGAAAAGTCACCTCAAGGAAGATAGGAACTGGGCTGCTCCACTGATGTCTATCCACCCAGGAATTAATAGACCTTTCCTCTAGAATTTTGCTATTCATGTGGTGAGTTCTCCTCCCCTGGTCTCTGTTAATTTCATTCAAATTCCAGGTTCCCGGGAGAGAGAAACTGATTGGCCTATTAAGGTGAGGGCTATGCCCTTGCTTGCCCCAGTCAGCCTTGAGGAGTCAAGCTCATGTAGTATAAACATGGCTGCCAGTAGCCCATTCCTGTGGTTCCCATAGAAAAGGGAACTGCCATGAGCAAAAGATGTAGCATTACTGAGTCAGGTGTGCAACTCAGTCTCCCGACTCATATCTCATATTGTTTCTTCTTTCCTTCTCCCCCCTCCTTTATACAATGTATATTGGTGATGGAAGCATCCATAACGTATGAACTTGGGATAAAGGACTGTGATGGAATGAAGGGAGGAGTGAACACCCGTTGGAGTTTGGGAACACTAAGCAGTATGCCTTTAACATCACCCTCTGCAGTGATTAAGACAACACTAGCTGCTATAAAACCAAAACCAAGAATGTGTTAGGGCTCAAACACCATAAACTTTCTTTCTTGCTCTTCTAAAATCTCAAATGTGTTCTTGATCTGCTGGTTCCTCTTCTCTAAGAAGCGACTTGGGACCCAGCCTCCTTGCATACTGTAATTTTTCCATAGGCAATTTACAGAAGCTGCCAAGGTCACTGTGGTATCTGCATCAAGTCAGTGAAGGGGGAAGAGCAAGGAGGTCCAGACCTAGAAGTGATGTCCAACATTTCTGCTCACATTCCACTGGCTAGAACTTGGTCACACAGCTCATCTTATCCCAGGGGAGGCTGGGAAATGGAGTGAATCTGTGAGCCCAGGAAGAAAAGGAATCAAGTTTGATGAGCTGGATGTGACTTTTGGTTGTTTCTACTAGGGAGTGCATATGTGTACTTGTGCCCCTATGTTCTGTATTGTGTTACCCCGGGGACGTATCTGGATGCACAGGAAGGTCCACGTATGTTGGTGCTGGGCAGTGGAGGGACAGAACTTCTGGGAACTTGCTCGGCTACATTATGACTTCCCTCTCTTTGGAAACTGTCCCTGTAATCTATAATGATTGGGTCCCCATTCACCTTGCTGATACTACATGACCTGGCCACCTTGGCCACAATTAGTTGCCACAGGGCTAGACACCTGACCAACCAATCAGATCCTTTCATCTGGGAATTTGAAATTTGATCAGAGACTCAATCTTGGAGGTTGGCTGTGAATCATCTCCATGGCAACCTCATGGACTAGACTCTCAACTGCTTGCAGGGGAACGCCTCGGGGGAGCTGTTGTTCTGGTCTTCCCATGGCCCGTTACGTATATTGTATAGCTTCTTCGTGGGGGGCATCTTTACTATCAAATGATTTTATGTCTAATTTACTCAAATTGGTGGCTATTTTTCAACCAAAATCATTTTAATCAAGAAAGAAATTTAAAGTTTATCTGACCTTGGACAAAACACTCTAACAGTCACAAATTTCCCATTTATAAAATAAGGATAATTTGTTCTGCCCTGTTTATCTCTTGGGACTATTAAGTGGAATCAAGTACATGAAGTGCTTCAAAAACTGTGAAAAGCCATACAAATATAAGTGGGGCTATTTGTCTATAGCAAGAAGAGTTTTAAGAGTTTTCTCCAAGTATGAAATAGAAGGTTTGCTTTCTTTTTTAACTTTAATTGCTTCGTGGTCAATTCCTCTCAAGCACAGGAAATCTCCATATTTAGAGGTTTACTCTTCTTTTCTTTTGCTAGATATTTAATACTCTGATTGTTTCTGACACTGAAATTACCCATTATGGCATTGCCTTTGCCAAACCAAACCAAATTTTTATATTATTATTGCTGTTTGAGGCCATATTCAGCAGCTCTGTTTGAGAGTCTGAAGCAAGCAGTTATTCTCAACCCCATCATACCCATTGCCTCTTTTTATAACATATCTCACACCCCTTGTACTTTTCTGGAATGAAATTGCATTAGTGTCCTAGGGCTTCCATAACAAAGTACCATGGACGGGGTGGCTTAAACACCAGAAATTATTGCCTCACAGTTCTGGAGGCCAGAAGTCAAAGGTCAAGGTGTTGGCAGGATTGGTTTCTTCTAAGGTCTGTGAAAGAAGATCTGCTCCTAGGCTTACTCCTTGGCTTGGAAATGGCTCTCTTCTCCCTGTGTCTCTATGTTGTCTTCCCTCTATGTGTGTCTCTGTATCGAAATTTCCTCCTTTCAGTAAGGACATCAGTCATGTTGGATTAGAGTCCACCCCAATGACCTAATTTTAACTTGATTACTTCTGTAAAGACCCTGTTTCCAAGTAAGATCACATTCTAAGGTATGGAGGACTTTAACATTTAAATTTTGATGGGGGGATGGAGGCACAATTCCACCTATAACAGAAATTAATCATATAATCTTGCCCCTGCCTCCCATCTGCCCTTCCCTCAGTTGCCCATGTTCCCAGCTGTGTTCACTATCATGGACGTTTTCATCCATGTCCAAACTTCTCACAAGGAGCATTCCAGCTAGAAGATGGGGATGGAGACATGCTTAAATGCACTCCTAATGTCAACAAGAAGAATCAAATTAAACAAAAAAGCTTCTGAGTGGGGTCCAGAGCCTCAGTCAAACATCTTTGTACTGGAGCTGGGAAGAAGACTTTGATGAAGGAAACAAATGGGGGAAATGTGGTCCCTGCTCGCCCTCTGTGAATCTGAAGGCAGCATAAACACTTCCAGGCATTCTTTCTACCCAGGGAAAGAGGCTAAGCAGTTGTCTGGAGCCAAAGACTGCCAGGAGTAATAAGAAAATACTTTAAGTAAGTTTTCTCCATCTGTTTAGTTTCTTATGCTGAAAAAAGGAGGAAAAATATAAATAAATGATTCAGCGAAATGTCACATGCAATTACCTCTACCACAGAAAAATAAACAAGGCTTCACTTCATTAGGAAGGTTCTAATGTGACCAGTACCTTCTGGTGGGTGCCTCTCCCGGCTGGAGATCTTCAAATTTATCAGCTTCCAAGTTGGCTTGCCCTAGCTCAACTTCAGCTGAAACTTGGCCCCAACATCCAGGCAGGGCCCTCTGTAGAGGTATCCATCACACTGGGCATCTCCCTCTGTCCTCAGTCATGTTATCCAAAGACAAAATCAGGTAAAAGGGAGGATCTGGGTAGCCTGGAAGATGAGAAGTCAATAAGGCCCTGACCTGAGGGGTGTGTCAGTGTAGGAAGGTGGAGATGAATCTATGGGTATACAGTCAGCATTTGTAGCACCAAATGCACTAACCAGCTTCCAGTCCCCCAACGGCTTCCCTGGGGTGGTGGAGAGCAAATTACAGCATGGCCTCGGTTGGCAAGCACCCTGACATGCCATGCCCTTGGCATTGATTCTGCCTAACATCAGAGCAAAAGAAGTCGATTTGGACCTTTAACTTTAAATCCAGTTCTTCAAGATGGTGAGAGTGTGTTCTTGTTAGCCTCTAGCTAACCTTACAAACCTCCGGCAGGGCCAGGGAAGTTTGTCACTCAACAATCCCCATTAAAACAATGTCCCTTAAAAATTGTCTTTGCAGAGCACTGAGCCCAGGGTCTTCAGTGGACAGGATTTGGAGATGGTGAGTGTTGAGTGCTAATTGCTTCCTGTGCTGACACATCTGTCCCCACTTCCACCCTACACACCACCAGCTTTTCCGAAAAAGCCAAGGTCACATACCACCAGCAACCTCAATTTTTCTGTTCTATATATCATAGCTTTTCTAGAGTTTTTCTTCCCTTTTCCTTCTCATTCTCTTTTATCTCAGAGGAAGAGGAGCAGGGCATGTGTCTTCATCTCGCTACAGATAAGACCCTAAATGATGTCTCAGTCACATCTCCTTTCTCATTTGGAATCTTTCTCCAACAATTTATTCCATTAACAATTTTACTCCTTCTCTTTAAATTACTGCCTTCTTCATCCCTGTCTACAAATGTCTCTGCCTTTCCCTTCACACCTCAAACTTGGCTTATCTAAAAATGCTCTTTTTTTTTTTAACTGCATGAAACCAATCAGTCCTTCCAGTGGGAGGACATTCTCCCAAGTAACTGAGACCAAATTTCGGAGTCATTTTGGATTTATCTGCCTTACTTGCATGTATGTTGAATTCAGCCCTTCATTTCTGTTATCACTGCAACAAACCCATTTCAGGTCCTTATAATCTCACGTTGGGAATACAAATAATAGTGACTGTTAAGTGTTTATTATTTGCCAGGTACTCTGCTGCATGCGTTATATGCATTATCTCAAACTTCACATAAATCTATGAAGCACCTTCTATTATTAGTCCTTTTTTGAAATGGGGAAATGGAGGCTTAGTTGATTAAGTAACTCAAGGTCAGTGTAGTTGACAAATGGAAGAGCCAGGATTCACACACAAGTCTGCTGACCACACAGCCTGAGCTTTGAAGTAGTGACTCGAGACTCACCATTGTGGTTGCCTCTTAATCAGTCTCAAAAACACACAGGTTTTCCTGTGCTTCCTCTAGACCTTCTTTTTCTTTAAAATATTTATTTATTTATTTGGTTGCACTGGGTTCAAGTTGAGGCAGGTGAGCTCCTTAGCTGCGCCTCACTGGCTGCTTAGTTGTGGCATGCGAACTCTTAGTTGTGGCATGTATGTGGGATCTAGTTCCCTGACCAGGGATTGGACCCAGGCCCCCTATATTGGGAGCACAGAATCTTAACCACTGGACCACCAGGGAAGTCCTAGACCCTCTTCAGTGTTCCCAGAGTCATCTCCCTAACGCATCAATGGGACTGCACCTTCCCCCACTCAGAATTCCTCATTGGCTCTTCATTGCCTACAGGATCAAGTCCAAACACCTTAGCTTGACATTTAAAGTGCCACCAGGAGACACACATCTCTCTTCTTTGAGAAGACCCCTTCTCAGCTCTGTCTACTGAAATCTTATCTCTCCCCCAAAGTCTGGCACAAATATGATCTCCTCCAGGGAACATTTTCTAACCACACTAACTGAAAATGTTGTTCTCTTTACTTAACTCCCATCATGATTAATTTGGGCTACTCTCGTGGTGCCTGTGCTCTGGACTGTTTCATAATATGATTACCTGCATGCATGTCTTAGTTATAGTCTTGAACTCAGGGATGTCTATTTATCTTTGCAGCCCTTACAACATCTGTCAAAATGTCTCACACAAAGGAAATGTATTAATTAAGCAAACACTGGTTGCTGTAACAGACACCTCAAATATTAGTGGCTTGACACCGTTGAAAGTCTGTTTCTCACTCACGTGAAGTTCAATTGGTGATGGAGTAACCCCTGAATCCATTAACTTGAGTTCAGGGTGATATGACAAATGCAAATTTTATGAGCTTAGTTAAGTGGGTTTACGGTTTCTATCATTTTATTTCAACAAAACCAACACCCACAAGGCAGACAAGTGGGCTTTAAAGAACCTGTAGAGAAATTACTGGTTACAGATAATACTAATAATGAAAACAGTGGTGAACCATTGGAGAGATGTCAGGGCCAACCCTCCTCCTGATGCAAGCTCTTTCTTGGTCACATCATGAGGCAAAACAATGGTAATCTCTTCAGTCCTGGCAACAAGTCATGTACACACACACACAAATTGACATGACAGAAAATGCTGCTTGAAATATGAATATATATCATCTACCATTAGCAGCGCAGCCCAAGTAAATTTGCATATTGCAACTTGGGTTATCACTAAAGCTGGTATGAAGCTAACTATTTGCAAACATTGAAAAAGGTATTATCCATAATATGACAGTAAATTTCTACGTTTTTTTAAATGCTCAGAGCTGTTCACTACTCAATCCAGTGCTTTACAAAAATCACAATAAATTTGACGATAAATGTTTGGAAGCCCCTTAAGAGACTTCCAAAGTTTAAGTTTCGCATTTAATAGTAAATTGGGGGAAAGCTACATACTATGAAGGAAACACTTGTTATTCCTGTAGTGGTGACAACAGCTTGAACATAATGCATGGAACACAAATTGATGACTAAACTAAAATGCATTCCTTTGTCAGCAAATAATTCTGGAAGATGCCTTGAAAAACATCACTGAAGATGTGAAGAAACAAGCCCTAGGAGAAATGAGACAGTGTGGGTGCTTTACTACACAGCTGGATTGAAGTACAGATGTTTTTGACATGTCTCAGCCTATGGAATTCGTTAACTCTGCTCAGTGGTAAAATATATCCAGGACTTCTTTCTTTGTGAACCTCTAAAAGAAAGATGGACTGGAGAAGATATTTTTAATGCTGAGTGACTTCTGTTATAAGAATAATGTTCTATGAGAAAATGGTGTTAGTGTAACCCTTGATGTGACAGCCTATTTGACCAGAATATAAAAGGAAGCCGAGGGTAACCTTACAGAGATAGATCCAAGGGTGATTTTTATTTACTACTCTGCTCACAGGGAACCTGTCATTAGGAAGAAGTTGTCGCTGGAGGGCACAAAGTTTTAGAAGATGACATTGGTGAAGCTAACTTCCAAAAAAAATGTAGTAATAAAACACGCACAAAAAACTTTAAATTATGCAGGACTATTTCGAGTATTTTGTAATGGAAGCGGAAGTAATTGTGAACGTGTTTTTTTATCATACAGAGATTTCCTGGTTATCTTTTATGAAATACTTTAAAAGGTTTTCCAACTTAGAGCCAGGGTATTCAGTGTTTTACCGTTAGATTAGTGTTGCAAATTCACAGTTTCTGAGGCATGTGGCTGCCAGTGGTTTGCTAGCTAGCACATATTTTTGAAGTAATAAATAAACATAATCTGTAAAGGTAAAGTTGCCATTTTAACTTTGAATAAGAATAGCACTGATCTGATTCTCAAGAGTAAATCATGCTACGGAGAAAGCGTTTTGAAAACAGACATTCGGAAATATTTCATTACTACGCAGTACCATTGCTGAAAATGATGTGTTAGCTATAAAAACTCGTACCTGCATATTAAAAATGGAAACCTTTTTAACCTGTTCAAAAATCTTCCAGAGAAAGTATTTCAGTGAGTTTTTAATCTATTTGTTAAAAATATTAAAAAGTCAGTGTGTTCTGATTAGATTGCAAGAAAATTCTGTTAAATCAGGAGAAAAGAAGCTTACTAGTGCAATTTCAAGAAAAACTTTGTCATGGTTGGTATAAAGGATTGAACAATGAGTGTCCAGACCCGGTAAGCGCAGACACTCACATCTTCTGTTCAGTTCTCTCATATTTGGGCAGTCACTTTTAAAAGTCCATGGCAGTCAGTAAAATAAGATCTCTAAATTTTTGTTGTTTCACAAAATATAAAGTTAGGACTTGCAAAAATAATGAAGTCTATTAATCACCTCTCTCTCATTAAAGATATATTTTAAGTACCGTTTCATTGTCAGTCCACATTCTATGGGACACGAGTGATGATGTTTAATTCAGTTTATGAAACTCTGTCAAGCATGTGACCACATGTGATCTTGGCATTACCGGGTGCTGACAGGATCATAAGCGAAAATGAAGTGTCTGAGCGATTTGAGGAATTTGAATAGTAGATGGGTTTCTAACTAGGGACAAGAAGTTGTCATTTTTTATTTCAAGCCGTCTACTGGCTTACCTGTGCCAAATTAAAATGTGAATAATGCCTGAACTGGAAGGGAAGCTGGTTAAGAAGAAATAACTAGTAATGTTTCCTTCACCCATTCAACATTTATGGGTTCCCCACAATGTGGCAGACAGTCTGTAGGTACAGACATCCAAGACAAAGCCCTGCCCTCAAAGAACTAGAGCCCAGATTCCCCTGATGACCAAACGTGAAGGTCATGTCAAAATGCTGACTAAAATCTTTCCTCCTCTTCTTTCCCCACTTTCCTCAGTTAAGGTTCTTTCAGAAAATGACTTAACATCATCTTTCCTCTAAATTCCTGCCATTGTGGTCTTGGTTTCCCTGATGGGAACTAGAGAAAGGTCTGTTGTTCTAGAATCGTGAAACTTTTCCCTAATTAAAATCTTCTAACAGTTCAGTTAATCCCATCTGCTTTCAACCTGAATCTTCTTATAATGTAGGATTTGTATTTCTGGCTTTTCTGTCATTCTCTTCACAGCTTCTTATTAAAATCCCTTCTTGAAGCCATTGTCAGCTTCCTCTTATCTTCCTCTGGTAGGAAAATAGAGTGACACATTGTTAAATTGACATAAAGGGACATGATAATAAACAACTATGATTTATGAGCACTGATTCTATTCTCGGTAGAAGGCTGAACACTTTAGATGAATTATTTGATTTAATCTTCACTCCAACCTTTGAACCTCACTGGGGAAAATTCAGGCACAGAGGATTATTTAACTGGTCCAAAATGAAATAGATAGAAAGTCAGAGCCCATGTTTATTCTATGCCAAAGCTCACGGTCTCACCATTATGCTGCCCCGTCTTTCCTCTTTAACTGTACACCAATCCTGAAACAATCCCACACATAACCCTTGAATTAGTTAAATCAGCCAACAAGTATCCATGATCCAGTGATGAGATGCTCTCAGACGATTTCACCATCCAACAAATGGGTCATGGTTGTGCAATTCAAGCGCGCAGGAAAATATGCTTCCGTTTTACAAATGCTGCCCTTGACATTCTTGTTAGTCTCCAAGGGGCTGGGCCCCCCTCTCCACCTCCTCTTTTCCACTTGCCTTTATACCCTTTGCTGTGGCCACACCAAACTACTTGCATTGCTGAGCTGGGCCAAGCCAGTCCAGGACATCCAGCCGCTAGAGCTGCAGCGCTTACTTTCTGCCTTCAACACCTTCCCCCCATTCTTCCCTGCCTGCTTGTTGAGCCCTATTGATCCTCAAGACCTAGCTCAAGGGTCCCATCCTCCCAGAGGCTGTGTTTGAGACCAACTCCGACCAGCTCTCAGCAGTGTGGATCGCCTCGTCTGGGACCATACATCTCTCTTAGCACACACTGACCGCACTCTTACCATCCATCGCCCTGCTGCACAGAGACAGAGGCTGTGTCTGTTCAGTGTTTTATCCCAGTACCTACCACAGCAGTGGGCCCTAGAAGGTGGCTATTTCATGTCACTTGAATAAATGAATGAATGAATAAATGAAGGAATGAAAAGAAAGTATGGAATGGTAGCAGTAATGGGAGGATCTGGGGGGTCTGACCACCTCTGTGGTTGGAACAGTTCTGCATTCCAGAATTTTGCACAAACACTCAGATACAATTCAGCCAGCCAGTGTGGGTGGTGTGTCTTGGAGCAGGGGAAGAAGAGGAGAGAGATCTCCCCTAAGTATCTGCCAGGGTTGGGACCTCCCACAACTTGGCCTGATCCACCAAGTACAACCCAAAGCCAGGAATTCCAAGAAAATATCCAAGTCCCCTGTACATGGCCCCAGCCCCAAACAACAAGACTGTTGTTTTTAGGATCTAGGACACTGTGAAAAAATAAAGGGGAAAAGTGAGCTTACTACATAACATTTTCCTGGGGTGGAATGTGGAGCTGGCTAGGTCAAAGAACAAAAGATCGTAGTGTAGATGGGGAGGGGAGTGTACTAGTTTCCTGTTGCTGCTGTAACAAGTTATCACAAATTAGTGGCTTAAAACAACACAAATGTATTGCCTTACAGTTCAAGAGCTCAGAAATCTGAAATTGGTTTCGCTAGGCTAAAATCAAGGCGTTGGCAGGGCTGCCTTCCTTCTGGAGGCCCCAGGGCAGAACCTGTTTCCTTGCCTTTTCCAGCATCTATAGACCATCTACCTACCTTGGCTCATGGAGCCTTCCTCCACCTTCAAAGTGCATTACTTCTACTCTGCTTCTGTCCTTACATCATCTCTCTTTCTCTCTCATTCTGATCCTTCTGCCAGCCTCTTACAGGGACCCTTGTGATTATATTGGGCTCACCCAGATTATCCTGGAGGATCTCCTTATCTCAAGATCCTTAATGTAATCACATCTGCAAAGTCCCTTTTACCATGTAGGCAACATTTTTATAGGTTCCCAGGATTAGGATGCGGACATTTTTGGGAGGCCATTATTCTGCCAACCACAGTCCCCAAGAAATTTTTTTTTAATAAAGGAATAAAGGAAGAACAGTCAAACTAACCAACAAAATAGAGCCCTCAACATAAAAGAAAACAAATCAATTAAATACTTATGTTGGCTTACTTTTGAACAAGCAGAGAAAAATTCACTTAATGTATAAATAACCAAATTAACTTTGGTTGAACTGTAGCTCTTCCACTGACTAGCTCTGTGACCTTGGGTGACTTATTTAATTTCCCTGATCTATCAAAACAAGAATGCTGATACTTATTCACCAACGGTTGAAAATGGGAAATTTTTAATAAATCATACAAAGCATAAAATTTAATTCCATTTCTTCAACCTTAGTATATCTTAATTCCGCTGATTAAAAAAATATAGTAATGCATATCCATTTGACTCAAAAACCAGAAGACACATATGAAAATATAAAGGGCCAACTGTACAACTGGGACAGAATCACAACAAATAGATTAAGTGACACTGAGCGTAGAATAGGAGGATTCTCAAGAACATTTCCTGATATTTTCAATAGACACCTATCTTTTAAAATTATTTTTCCAGCTTTATTGAGATATAATTGGCTTAAAAAACTGTGTAAGTTTAAGGTATACAGCTTTGATTTGATATGTTTATATAGTACAAAATGATTACCACCATAGTTAGCTAACAACTCCATCATGTCACATAATTAACATTACATTTTTGTGGTGAGAACATTTAAGATCTACTCTCTTAGCAACTTTCAAGTATACAATACAGTATTATTAACTATAATCACCCTGCTGTACATTAGATTTCCAGAACTTAGTCATCTTCTACGTGGAAGTTTGCACACTTTGACTAACATCTCCCTATTCACCCCAGCACCCAAGCCCTGGTAACCACCATTCTACTTTCTGTTTCTGCAAGTTCTGCCTTTTTATTTTTTTATAAATTTATTTATTTATTTTTATTTTTGGCTGCGTTGGGTCTTTGTTCCTGCGCACTGGCTTTTCTCTAGTTGTGGTGAGCCGGGGCTACTCTTCGTTGCATCACGCAGGCTTCTCTTTGTGGTGGCTTCTCTTGTTGCAGAGCATGGGCTCTAGGCATGCAGCCTCCAGTAGTTGTGGCACTCAGGCTCAGTAGTTGTGGCTCTCAGGCTCTAGAGTGCAGGCTCAGTAGTTGTGGCACATGGGCTTAGTTGCTCCGTGGCATGTGTGGTCTTCCCGGACCAAGTTTCGAACCCGTGTCCCCTGCATTGGCAGGCAGATCCTTAACCACTGTGCCACCAGGGAAGCCCCCAGTTCCACCTTTTTAGATTCCTCACATAAGTGATGTCATACAGTATTTGTCTTTCTCTGTCTGACTTCTTTCACTCTGGATGACTTAGGAGTCACCTTGGGTATCCCTGATCAATAGAGAAAACTCAGGTGAGCCTAAAGTCCCCAGAACGGCAGACAGGGGTTTGGTAGCTGGAGAGGTTGTGATGGATGTGCTGCCGTATTTCAGCCAAGGTTATGAAGCATCCGGTGGAGGAGGAAACTTGTGGATATTTCCCATCTGGGCTTGGAGGTCACGGACAAAGGAAATTTATCCAGGAAGAGTTGTTGCTTGGGAAAGGCCAGCTGGTCTGCACCCTAGAGATCTTCAAAAGTGTATCTTGTTGAGGCGCCCAAGCCCAGGGCAAAGATGTGAGTTCCTTGCATTGTCATTCCAGTTCTGCTCTGGAGCTACAACATTTCTGATGGTGCCCATTCCTGTGGCTTATTATCAAACAGTTCAGTCCCTGGGGAGACATCCACCTTCAACAGATGGGGTGACATCTTGGATGAGGCTGAGATCGATGCAGCTCCTCCTGCACATCTGTGGGCAGGTGAGAACACAGGCATCCCCGAGTGGGCTCTGAACATTTCTGCTCCCCGCTCCTTTCACCTCCTGTCACTTTGTGCCTCTCCGTCGGAGAACAATACTTTGTACATAGTGATTAGTCATTGTTAAATAAGTAAAACACTTCTTTAAAAATTCCCATTTTAAAGTAATTTAGTGCAAAAGTAATAAATAAACCCAATGGTTATTGTTCTTTCTAGACATTCACAGGATGGCATTTCCATAAAAAGAGAAGGTAGAGAGTGGGTAACAAGTGCAGAAGTGGTCATCTATTTCCCATCTCCACCTTCCTCTACCCCAGCCTGGACTGAGCCCTAGAATCACCCAGAGAATGTTTCAAAGGTATCAATCCCAGAGACCCTCCCCAGACCAATTAGGTCAGAATCTCTGGGCATAGGGCCAGGACATTGCAATGTTTTTTTTTTTTTTAAACTTCCTTGTATCATTCTAATGCCCAGCCAGGGTGAGAACATTGAACCTTGTCAGTCTCTATTCCCGCCTCCCAGGGAATACACCCCTGAAAATGAATTGCTGATCCCTGTGGCCACATCTCCATGGTGTCCATTGCTTGGTCTAACCCACCCCCAGTCTGTGCCTGTCTTCTTCCCCATCAGGTATTCATCAGATGCCTTGAGGATGTACCAGTGCCTGAGAAACAGTCTAAGAGAACTCCAGGTCCCTGACCATGGACTCCAGAGAGAACAGACTCCTGGTGGAGTTGTCAAGGCAAGTACCTAGTCTCCCAGGGACAGGTTTCCTGGCAACTGGCCTCCCCTGGCAGCAATAATCCTTGGAAACCAACCCCAGCTTCTACCTGACCAGGCCTTGTGCAAGGAGTTTCCTTACCCACCTTCAAACTCTCTCCCTTTACCCTGCTCCCCACACTGGCCATTTCCCAACCCTAACCTTGCATGACCCATACAATTCCTACAGCTGTTCTGAACTTTGCCTTAGACCCAAAAAACTTAATTTCAGGTCAGCTATCTGGACTCAGGTTCCCTGGTCTCCTGGACTTGAGTTTGATTCCTGATGTGGAGACCCCAAGGGGAAACTTTGCCATGGCTTCCCCTGACCCTGGTGGTCTTCTTGTCTTCTGGTTCTGGTTTTCTCCCAAATCTCTCATTCCCCCTGCTGCCCAAGCCTTAGTCATGAAAATCATTTTTCTCAGTTGCCTCAGCCAAGGTTTCTGTGGGGAAACAAATCTGTTCCCCATAAATATGTGGTGAGCTTTAAACAAATATTCACAGTGGCATTACAATAATGTCCACCAGATATAGCTCCAAGGGAATGGGTGGAAACTCAGAGTAGATGAGAATGTGGTTTCCAGCATCAGTCTCTTAAGTGTATAAGTATCTTGGTGAGTGGTTAAAAGAACCCTAGCTGTTTATTTTACTTCTCTCTCAACTCCAGTTGAAGACTTCTTGCCTGTAAACCATGAAGATGCAAATTACTGTGGCCATTTTATGGGCTTTCCTATTATAAAAACCACTTGTTTTCATGATGGTTCAACATTATGCTATTTTGAAATTTTAAGTGAAAATTTTGATACATTCTTAGCATTCCATTTTATGCAAATGGAATTTTGCCAAGCTTGGGAATGTCAATCCATTTTCCCTTCTCTCTGAATTTCACTATCCTCTGTCAGAGAAGCTCTTGATCCAAATAGCTCCTTTCACCTAAAAGCTAAGAAGATGGTGGTGATTTGATGCCATCTAGTTCTTAGGTTGTGGCTTGCCTTCCAGAGGGCTATCCTTGCCATGACAATGTAAAGATGGTGGGTACAGGTGGGGCAGGCTTTCAGTAGACATCATGTCCAGGAGGTGTGTCCTTCAGCAGAAGTCAATGTTGTCAGGGGTGAATAGAGAAGAAGTTGTCAGTCTTCCTCTTCTAGCCCCTATGTCTGTGAGAACTTTAGCATGAGTGCTTCGTCTCCCACTTTCCCCATCCCACGTACCTACAGAAGACTCCTTGGTTTCTTAACTCATCAAATCTCAGTTCCTTCTTCTCAGTTCCTTCCCTTGTTGGTGTAGTTGGGCATTACCAAAACCCTTCATTATTCTAAAATTGTTTACAACAGAACTGAGGGTTCATGAAGCTTGACACTCCACCCACTCACATGGCTTGACATTTGGTCATTTCACTTTTTAATAGTTCCTCTACCGAGAGAGATGAAGAGGATGAAAGGAAGGGAGGGTAAGACTTAACTCTGGCTTATTTAGGTGGTTCAAATAAGACAGAAAAACAGTCCTCCTCACCCCAAGTGTTCTTATTTAGTCTGCATAGTCAAGAATACCATACACTACACGGACAAAGCTTTGGGAGTTTGTCAAATTTTCTCCTTGTCTACTTCACCAGTGATAAAACAAGGAATGCAGCAGTCTATAATGCAGTGGTTCTCACCTGAATGGAGACTGGACTCACCTGGGGAGCTTTGACAAAATGCCAATACCCAGGCCTCATTCCAGACCTATTAAGTGGGAGTCTTTGGGAGTGAGGCCAGGCAGTGATATTTTATACAAACTCCCAGGTGATTCTAAAGTACAGCTAGGGGGACTTCCCTGGTGGTCCAGTGGTTAAGACTCCATGTTTCCACTGCAGGGGGCACGGGTTTGATCCCTGGTTGGGAAACTAAGATCCTGCATACTGTGCGGTGTGGCCAAAAAAAAAAAAAAGTACAGCCAGGGTTGGGAACCTCTGGTCTAGTAAATTAGTCAAGAGCAGTGGTTCTCAAACTTAGCATGCATTGGAGTCTTTTGGACAACTTGTGGGGCTCATAAAGTTACATTTTTGACAAGCTTCCAGGTGATACTGATGTTGCTGGTCCTTGTTCTAGGACCAACTTTGAGAATCCTTAGTCAAGAGATGTGAGATAAAATTCTAGTTGTGCTAACTCTCCATAAATTTAAATAATCACTTAATATCTTCTCTTTCCTTTAATGTTCTACAACAAGGGTGGGCAAACATTTTCAGGAAAGGACCATATAATAAATATTTCTAGCTTTGCCATCCACACAGTATCTGTTGCAACTACTCAACTCTGCCATTGTAGCATGAAAACAGCCATAAACAATGTGTAAACAAATGGTATGGTTGTGTTTCAATAAAACTTTATTTAGATGGCAGGCAGGATTTGACCCATAATTTGCTGAATCCTGTTGCCCAGTTTCACTACCAATGCACGTAAGGGAGAATTTCTTTTTATTTATCTAGTTTGTTGCTCTTAAGGCTTTCTGAATCTGAGGATTGATATCTTTCATTGGTTCTGTAGAATTCATACTTATTATCTTTTTAAATATTGCCTCTTCCACATTGTTTCTGTTATCTGTTTGTGACACTATCCTCTGTCAACATGTTAGATATTTGATCTGGCAACATGTTAGATATTCTCACTTTATTCTCCATGTCTCTTAACCACTTTTATACTTTCTACCTACCTCTAACAGAGGTAGAGCTTCCCACGTTGTATGAATTTTGGCTTGCTATTAGAAATTCACAGGGGACAATTCTTTCCAGGTCCACCCAGAGCCAAGGAGGAGACAGAACATTCTCTTCCAGGCCCCTGTTTTGCCCAGGTTCAGTTTTCAGGGGGTTGCCCTTTGGTGGCCTTGGCTTTATGTGAGGGCTTCCCAGGCATCACTTTGCTGTCCCTGGTGCCTTCACAACCCCTTATAATCGGAGTTAGGCCACCAAGAACTGGCCTGTGACCCCATAGGTAACTGCTGCCTCCACTTTAGCTCTGTTTCATGGCTTCATGCTTTCTCAAGGTTTCTGACCTCCTGGGAATCTCTTGTTCTGATGCTTGTTCAGCTGTGCTTTACAAACATTATTTTAATTAATATCATCTCCAGCCTTGTTAAGTGGTCTACTTAGGAGAGCTGTCACCATATTGCCAGGGACATTGATAGGTAACTACTTCCAATTTCCACTTCTCATCTCTCAGTGGAGAAGCCAACAGAACTGGGACTCAATTCATTTTTTACAGTGAATGGATCAGTGGTTTTTTTTTTTTTTTTATTGTTCTCAGCAGTCTTGATGTTATACTGTCATTACACTAACTGTGCAATGTGAGGACAGACTAATGAAATATTCCTTAGATTAGACCAGGTTACTCATGTGAATCTGTTTCATAAGACCTTTTGAAAAAGAAGCTGTACTGGATTTGTGGACCTGTTCTTTGAAGTTTTGAGTTTCCCTGAACAATTCAGAAGGCCTACAGCAAGTTGCACTTTGTCATTTTTCTGAGGCACCGATATGAACCAACTACACAGTGAGACTTGTACTGGGGACAGATCATGTGGCTTCATGAATGTACTTAGCTGGTCACCAGCATCCTCATCCCAGGGTGGTGAGTTGATCTCCTCTCCTTGACCTAATGCTACAAAGTAAGTCTCTTGAAAGTATAGAACAACCAAAAGTAATTTTCTTGTGTGTAAAAAAATGGTCACCAAGTAAAAGCTAGACATTTAGTAAAAGTCAAAGAGGCAGTTAGATTGTGGTGTGCATGGATGTGCAGGAAACACAATCCCCAGTGGACATGTGATTCGGGAAGATGCCAGGAGCCTGTACAAATTTTCCACATTCTTGAGTTGGGGAATTCTGGAAGAATCAAAAGTGTCATCCCATGAGGATTTCAAGCGCCTACTACATATTAATAAACAGCTTTGTGAAAAATAAAGTTAGGCAAAAATCGTACATTTAAAAAGAGTCTGCACACTTTGCCAGTTTCTTGCAGAACTAAACATACTCATCATATGATCCAACAGTCAAGCTCCATAGTATTTAGCCACAGGATTTGAAAAAACATACTTATGCAAAAACCCTACACGAGGATGTTTACAACAGCTTTATTCATAATTGCCCAAACTTGGAAGCAACCAAGTAGGTGAACTTTATAGACAAACTGGTATATCCAGACAATGGAATATTACTCAGCAATAAAAATAAATGAGCTATCAAGCCATGAAAAGACAAGGAGAAATCTTAAATGCATACTACTGAGTGAAATAAGCCAATCTGAAAAGAGTAATACTATATGATTCCAACTATATAATATGGTGGAAAAGGAAAAACTGTAGAGATAGTAAAAAGATCAGGGGATGCCAGGGGTTAGAGGGGAGAGACAGATGAACAATCAAAGCACAGAGGATTTTTAGCACAGTGAAACTATTCTGTATATAATGGGCAGTGATACAATTTTGGTGGATATATGTCATACATTTTTCCAAACCTGTAGAATATACAACACCAAGAGCAAACCTTATGTAAACTGTGGACTTTGGGTGATGATGGTATGGCAATTTTTGTTCATTGAATGTAACAAATGCGCCAGTCTGGTGGGGGATGTTGATAATGGGGGAGGCTGTGTGTGTGTGTGTGTGTGTGTGTGTGTCTGTGTGTGTGGACAGGGGGTATATAGCAACTCTCCAAACTTTCTGCTCCATTTTTCGGTGAGCCTAAAACTGCTCAAAAAATAAAGTTTATTAATTAAAAAAAGAAAAAAGAGCCTGCAAAATGTAATGAGTTCATACCTCAGCTTCTTCTTCAGAGTAGCTCTTACCTCCTGAGAAAAACAGCCCACCCAGTCACATACAGGTTCTAGGCCAAAGTACCTGCACCTCTGGGTGTCCCTGCCTGGCTGAGGGAGTGAGCGTGGGCCTTGGGAGGGAGACAGGGTCAGTGGCATTTCGGGGCTTGGACCTTCCCCCACAGGCCTGGGACTTCCCCCCAAAGAGTCATGAGGAGGAGCAGGAAAGGAATTGAGGCCACTGGGAATTTCCTGCCTTCCCAAGTGCTGCAGGGGCGGCTTTCTGGGAAGGCTGGTGTGTCGGTCAAAAGCCTGCACCTCTGAGAGCATCAAAGAGAGATGAGAGAGGCTGGAAGGGCAGTTAGAAGATTCCACCTCTGGCAGATCTTGGTTCTTAGTAAAAAGCAGGACTTATACATGGAGACACTAGCATATACAAGAGCAAATGCACAGACGTAGGCAGACTGACAGACACATGCAGTTGCACACCTATGTGGCACACACTTGCAGAGTCTATCCACTACAGAGACACAGATGATCAGGGAAGCTTGTCATTCTGGAACACAAGCAATAGCTGCTGAAAAAACATACTCTGCTCTCTCAATCGCCTGGGGGATGAATTGTTCTAACACATGTCCCCTGGGAGTGCAACAGCCTTCCAGAACAATCAGCCCTCCTTCCTCTCTCAGCTGCATGAGCTCTGCCAGCATATGAAACTCGCCATAGGTTTCTGGCAGATGCATACACGTGTTCATCCCGGTCTGCCTGCAGGGGGCTTTCCCACTCACCCTTCTTCAATGCCCAAGGCGGGCTGTAATTCAGTGTTGTCAGTGGATGACACTCAAGTCCCCCACATGACACTGGAGGTCTTTGGTGGCAAGAACATGCTGCTTGAAGCTGCCTGAGAGGGTCAGTAACAGGAGGCTGGAAGGAACTGAATCATGTTGGGCCAGAGGAGCATTTGTCTCTCTCCAGCCCCGCAGCTTTGTCCTCCTGACTTGGAGCTTGACTCAGCGTTGCATAAGCTGCCTAGAGAAAGCCAGGGTAGGAAGGCATTTTCAGTAGTTCGGGACACTTCTGCCTCGAGGCTGTACATGGAAGAGGATCTTCTAAGTAGAAACAGGCCCATGTGCTCGTTGGCAGATGGAATCCAACTGGATGTGGAGAAAAGCTCAACAGAGGGCTCAAACCAAACAAAAAATCAAGTGAAACAACATGATTTTAGTATAACAAGGACTTAAAAACGATTTTGAAAAATGTCTGGTACTAATAGACAGTTTAAAAAGTTAGTTTAAAAACTCTTCTGTTGAGTTAAAAAGCAGGAAGGCTTTCAATACTTCCATCCTTTTAAAATCCTCTCCTTTTGAACATAATAGAATTATTTTCTCTTAAAATTGTTTTACTGAACTGTTTTGCAACTGTGGTAGACAGAATAATGGCTCCCAAAGATGTTCACATCTTGGAACATGATGAATATGTTACCTTACATGGCACAAGGGACTGTGTAGATGCGATCAAGTTGAGGATTTTGAGATGAGGACTTTATTCTGGATTAAGTGGGCCTAGTGTAGTTACAACGGTCTTTGTAAGAGGGAGACAGGAGAGTCAGAGTCTGAAAAGGAGTTGTGAGGACAGGAACAAAAGTTGGAGTGATGTAATTTGAAGATGGAGGAAGGGGCTACAAGCCAAGGAATCTAGGTGACCTCTAGAAGCTGGAAAAGGTAAGGACATATGTTTTCTTCTACAGCTTCCAGAAGGAATGAGGCCTTGCCTTGATTTTTGGATTTTAGGATTTCTCAACTGTGAGATAAAAAATTTGTTCTCAGCCACTAAGTTTGTGTCAATTTGTTTTGGCCGCAATAAGAAACTAATACATCTATCGTGACTGGTCAGATCCTGCATGCTAGCTTGAAGGAGGACTGACTTATTGACAAATAAAGTACTGCTCCATCTGGACCATCGTACAATTTCCTTGGCTTCATTCCTTTGTTTGGGTGAGCTTATGGTATCAATTGTTCACATACTTTTCAGTATGCTAAATGAAAAATCCATGTTGAGAAGTTTAAATCTATCTGTATCTAATTACAAGGATCTTCATTCATCTTTGTGGGGGATTATCCTACCATATTAGTTTTCTAGGACTGTCAAAACAAAGTACCACAGACTGGGTGCCTTAAACAACATAAATGTATTTTCTCACAGTTCTGGATGCTGGAAACCCAAGTACGAGGGGCTGGCAGGTTGGTTTCTCCTGAGGCCTCTCTCTTTGGCTTGCAGATGGCCGCCTTCTCCCTGTGTCCTCACATGGTCTTTGTTCTGTGCACACACATCCCTGGTGTCTCTTTGTGTCCAAATTTCCTCTTCTTAAGAGGACACTGGTCAGATTACATTAGGACCCACCCTAAAATTACTTAAAGATAATTTTGCCTTAACCTTTAAATTTTATTAAAATTCAATGAAAATTTTAACTTGATTACCTTTATAAAAGCTCCATTTCTAGTCACATTCTGAGGTACTAGGGGTTAGGGCTTCAACATATGAATTTGGTGGAGGGACATATTTCAGCCCATAACATCTACACTGGGTACACGTGGGAGAGGGTCTGTGCCAGCCAGGCAGATAAGCCTGTGCACACTACTTGAGTGACATGTGCAGACCTCTGTCTATAATTCCATGCTTCATTCCACTTTTAATATGCTCAAGTGTACCACACTGTGAACCAATTGGAACTGTATCAACTTGTCACCTGACGCACAAGAAAATGTTCCAGAGAAGATTACATGAAGACAGGGACAGGCCAACTCTGGAGTGGAAGAAACTACCTCAGAAAAATCTCAAGAGGTTGGGAAGTGGGGGGTGAGGCGAGGGGGAAGAGCAGAATAAATGCAATTAGATCCCTACCTCAAACCATACACTTTACACATACACCAGATGGATTATAGATCTACATGTGAAAAATTATTAAAGAAAATAAAGGACAACATCTATATGATTTTAGAGAAAACCTTAAAAGGAGAATTTATAAAACGCAAACAGTAAAGAAAAAGATAGATATATTCAACTGCTTCAAATTTTAAAACTCTGTACAGAAAAACCTATAAACTTCTGTTGGCAAAAGGTGAAAAAACAGACTGGGAGACATATTTAATAGACTAGGAATTAGTATACAAAACACATAATAAGGAAAATAAAAGTAGAAAGAAGTGAATTATCCAAAGAGAAAATGTGAATGGTCAACAAATAAGAAAAAAAGAAAATACAAACAAAAGATGCTGAAACTCAGAGAAGGCAAATAAAAAGAACAAAGAGAGACCATTTTCCAGCCACTGTATTTGTAAGATTAAGTAGTCAAGCTATCTCAACTGCTGGCAAGGTTGTAGGGGAAATGGTAAATTGTTTCTGGAAATATGAATTGGTAAAGACGTCTTGGAGAGAAGTTTGGTGCATTTAGGAAAATGTACTTGCCCTGTGTCTTAGAAATTATGCTTTGAGATACACAGTAGACAACCTCCTGAGAAGTTTCATAAGCATCCTATATGTGATGGTGTCTGTTACAGCATTGTTTGCAACAGCAGAAAAAAAAGGAAATGACTGAAATATTCCTCAATATAGGAATAAACAAACAAAATGTGCTATGTTCCTATGATGAAATACCATAAAACAATTAAAAAAATAATAAATAGAGCTGATATACATTAACATTAACAGATGTTAAAAACCCAAGGTAGAGTATAAAAAGCAAGAAGCAGATTTATGGGATATATACAGATAATGTACTTGTATATGTAGTTAAAAAAAAAACCATACAATGTGTATGTGTGTGTGTGTGTGTTTTAATGGATGTACATCTACCTAGAAAAAATATTTTTAACGAAATGGAATGATACATGACAACTTTAGTCTCCAGGGGAACGTAGGGAGGAGTGGGGGGGGGGGTTGTGGCTCAGGGGACATTAGCTAACATTCATCTTCAACTCACCCCTCCCCTCTCCTCCCCCTCCCTCATTCCTTCCTTTCTTCCTTCTTCTTCTCTTCCTAAAAATGGACAAAAAGTAGATATGACAAAAAAAAGTTAACATTTGTTGATTCTAAATTGTGGGAATATGGAAGTTTAAATTATTCCTTTATTTTACTGTAACTTTTAAATCTCAGAAAGCAGAAACCAAACCAAATAAAATCATAAACTATAAAACTGTATTAAAAGAGGTAAAGGAAGACTTGAACAAAGAAAGAAAGTGTGATACTGAGTATGCTGTGTTCCAGAGAGTGGGGCGGTTCCTGGTACCGTCAACAGCCTCCTCGCAGTTAGGAGTTCCCAGTGGCTTTTGAGTTGGAAGGTTGGAAGGTACCATATAGACATTTGGTGCTGAACCCCTATTTTACTTCCCTCATGAATGGCCTCCAGTCTCTTGCAATACTGTGGTAGGGGTGTCTTCTTCCAGTGCCAGCAACTGGCCCCACTGTCCTGAAGCAAGTGGTTCCATTTTTAACACCTTAAACTATTAAGGAAAATTCTTATTTTTGAAAAGAATTATATTCCTGTAGACTCTGCTCTTTGGTTTCATTTCTTTTTTTCTGTAGCAACAGAGATGAAACCCAATGCCCCTTTAATAAGAAAGTCTTTCAAAATGTGAAGACAGACATCCTGCATTTATAAGTTTTTATATCCAGAAATCTAAAGGGCTTTTTACACAAATACATATGAACATCATATGGGAACATCAACTTAAAATACAAATCACCATGTAATGCAAATGGGCTGTGAATTTAAACTTTTAAAATTCTCTTTGAGAACATGGAAGAAACTAACCTGAGAACACAGAGATCTCTGCCCATCTCAGGTAGCGAATTTTTCTCTGGGCTTGGAGGCAATGGAGTCCCCCCTGGGAGGGAGAAGTACATAATTGATGAGCAATCCTTATCAGACTTGAAAGGGCAAAGATATAAAGGGGAACTGGATGCCTGGTTAAGAATTGATACCTCAACAGACATAAGAGGAAGCTACATTATCTCCTTATTAATGACATTGTATATTTTATGAGAGTAGCAATGCCTTGCCAACTTCAATGCCCCGTGTGGGTTAACAAAGGGATCTAAATGTTGACTTAAGAAAATTTATCTTAAAGGTAAAGGCCTCTGGAGACACGTCCCCCACTGGATTGATGTTTATTGGTTGGTCTCTTTTTGAAAAGTGCTTGAAAAATGACCAATGGACAAGAGAGGCTGTTGGCACTCAGTTCAGGAGGTTTTTGGTTGATATTGTTCAAGTTACCTGAGATGTTATGTATCACTGTGGGTAAGAGGAAGGGGGAAAGAAAGAATCTGAAACGTAAGTTTCTACTGTTAGTAGTGGAACAGGGCTTCCAACTCAACTTCCTGGAACTCAAATGTCCTTCATTTTATTTTCTTTTGTTTCAAGTCTCACCATTTCAAAGAGACTGTGAAGCCACAATAGCAATAATACAAATATTTAATGACTGGTTTCAACCAATCAAAATGGACTATGGTTGCTATGCCTTCTGGGTACATCCTGGTGGGATATCTGCCCTGATATCAGTTCCAGCCAGTCAGACTCCAAGAAACCCTTCTGAAGGTGACACAGAGCAAGCGTTGCTCAAGTTAAGCTACTTGTGCTGCCGCCTTTGTCTTCTTTGATAAAGTGGCTTTCCACATTTAGATCTCCCTGTAATTATAGTCTATGCATTAAAACACTTCTTTGTAAAACTTCTGTTTATAAATCACTTCCATCTTCAGAAGAAAATAATGGAGAAAGGATATGGGGAAGGGGTGGCTTAGTGTGTCTACATTTGGGGGTGACTGACAAAGTTTACTCCTTCTCAAAGGTCTTTGGGTGGCCTGAATTAAGAGAAGGGATGTAGCATCCTTTAACACTCTCCTCATAGTCTTACACCCCAATGGTTCCATTTTTGAAGAATGTTCTCCTAAAACCCCATCCCCGCTCTCCACCTGCCTCCTTCTTACCTCAAAGTCATTTCTGATATGGCTCCCAGCACGTAGCTTTCCTTTCCTCCTTACCAGGTTCCATCTGCCCCTCCTTCCAGTGATGAGTCCATTTGCTAAGGCCTGACATCTCCCAAGTGAGTAAATAAATCTTTAAGTGGTAGTTTCTAAACACCACCCCTCAATTTGGAGGAGATTGCCATGGACATAACTTTTAGTGTCAGCCCAACTCTGCCCCCAGTATTTTAGGTACATGAAGACTGACTGGTTTCTCAAGAAGTTCCACAGGCTGATGCCCACTTAAGAAGTTTGCTCTCCAAAACTCAAGCCTCAGTAATTATAAAAACTTATTGGAAATGCTTTCAATATTTTCAAGCTGAAAATATGCCCATATATTTTACACAAGCCCAAAGTGACCAAGAGTGGGGGAATGGCAGGGCTGGGTAAGAAGCAGCCTCGTGCTGAAGGCCCAGGTGGGAGTGTGCCAATGTCAAATTATTGGATGAGATTTCTGAGCAAGAATCAAATATTTTAGTCCTCCAGCATTTGTGGAAATTATTTTAGCAGGGAACAGTGGTGGCACTCAGACAATGATTAGTTTTCTCAAAATCCAAATTAAGAAATTGTATGGCTCTGTGTTTACCTTCTGATTAAGGATTTAACCTTTTCTTTAAAACACTGTACCTGAACTATGAGAGACCAAGAGACAGAGATCTGTAGTTTTAAATCTCTGGGGGGTCTTGAAGACCCCCAAAATTGCTTAGTAATAGATTGGTGATCTCCAGCCTCAAATTACTTCCACATATATAAGTCGCAAGCCAGAAGGAGGCACTAAGCAGAAGAACAGAAGGGTTTGTTTGGAGAGTACCACCAATAATTATAAGTTATGGGAACAGAGAAGAAAATAAGACATGTTGATTAGAAACATCAGGATGAATTGGCATTGATTTTGCTGTACAATAGAAAATTGGTTTCAATTTTTTTTTCCAACAGATGCATAGCATGGAGAGTGAGGAATTAAATTTTATTCCAGGTTCAAATTTAAGTTTGGAAATGAAATTTCGGAAGGTACACCTCATTTCACAGAAACTAAGCAACTTTCTGAATACTTTTACCTAAGATATCCAAGAGGGAACAGACTTGATTATCCACTGTCTGTAGGCTCAGAAAAATTATTCTCTTGCTTTTGAGCTTTAGTGTATGTTTACATTCATTTTTTATTCATTTAGTGATGCTTTCTAATATCCTTTCCTGTGAATCTTTGCCTGTTCTGTTACAGCCTGGTTCTAACTGCTCATCTCTTAGAAAAACAAGAATTTCAATAAAGCCCTAGCTTGTTATAAGCCTGCAGAATGTATTTCTGCGTAGTTAAATTGCAGCTTTTAATTTTTCTTGGGGTCCTTAATAATTGGAATAAATACAAAGGTCACATGAACAGTTTATTTCTCCTTTTAAATGAAGAGTTGGTTAGCATCATTAATTTTGTATGTTAAAGTGTCATTTGATTACTTGGGGGGCTAACTTCTCAGAGATGCAAGTACCCATTATCTCATGACTAGGTAGACGCATCACTCGGCCAGCCAGGGCCACAGGCATATTGCTGACCTTTGGCAGAACTGGCAGATGGGCGTGGTCTCTGGGCTCAGTCATAGCTGTTCCCTCTGGCCTCCTGAGAGGAGCCGTGCCCCAGAGCATCCATCCCCACCCTGGGCTCCATTGGCCTCCCCTGGAGCCACATCACTTAAAGGCCACTCAGACCTCACTCCACTGGCCTTCCTCTGCCCTAATCTTCAACCTAGGATCATGTTAAGTGTTCCCGTGTTCTTGCTCCCAAGCCTCAGAAGATCCCTGCTTGTGGGTTCCTTCTTGCGGGGTGGTCTTGGGAATCTCTGCAGAGCAGATGATCAGCTCCAGAGAGCTCCCGGCCCTCTGCCCCCAGCAGCTGCCCCTACCCTTGGCCTCCTCTGAGCCCTCCGTGCCCTCACCACCTCCCATCTCATTCTCAGCACATACCTGGGCTCTGTGAGGAGACAGGGCAGCCCATGAGAAGATAGGCACCACGAAGGCACATGACTGGGCTTTCTGATGCCCCCAGGTCTGAAAGAGTGCCTGAACAATGCCTGGAATGTGATCTGAGTTCAGAAAAGTGTTGTTTCACATGGAATGAGCCTTCCTTCACTCCCTTTTCCTCCTCCTTTCTTTCCTTTTGGAAAAGAAGACATGACCCCTCTTCCAGTCAAGGAAGAGCGTAAGAGATGACCTCACGTGCTTTGTTATTCTCTCCTCTAGAGCCCTGGTCCTTCTTTGGTTTACTTCCTAGAATCATCAACTTCATCTTCCTCTTGACCTCAGCATTATCCCTCTTTAAGGGACATTCTACTTCTCACCTTTCCCCCCATTCCATACTGAAGGTTGAAAACTTGTTTTTACCATGGTAAATAAAAATGCTACCACTTAGAGAAGGGACAGGCACTCTCATAAGGAGATAAAAGGAGACACTATATGAAGTGACATTGGACAATGGCTTTGTAGTGTTCAGAATTAGTTGTGGACATTTAAAAAAATAAGAGATTTCAGATAAAACTCAAGATTTTTGTAGGCTACTCCTGAAAAAGTAGAAGATACAGTAATGCCAGGCCTATATATCAGCATCTCCACAGACATCAGCTGTTCTTTTCGAGAAGGCCCTGCACCAAAACAGGTGCAACACACGTCATATCCTGCATACTCTCTTGCAACATGGACTTGCCACTCTGCCACAAAGAGATGGGGTCTGATTCCTCTCGCCTTGAGTCTGGAGAGAATCTTGTCCTTGGCCATTTGCTTGTAACCAATGGAATACAGGAGAAAAGGTGCAGCATGTCTTCTGAAGCCAGGAATGCTGACAGTACTCTAGAGAGGGAAGCTACTTCCAAGGCTGGCATGTGGAAGTAATGCTTTTTAATTTTGTGTACAGAGACATCATCAGTTACATAATCCTCATGGGCAAACACCCTCTCTGCTCCCTGTTTGTATAGATGGAAGTTTTTC
Source organism: Grampus griseus (assembly GCF_964374135.1). NCBI lineage: Eukaryota > Metazoa > Chordata > Mammalia > Artiodactyla > Delphinidae > Grampus > Grampus griseus. Next base: position 133,028,764 of record NC_138998.1, read on the forward strand.
TGCTGAACTTGGATGTGGGCTGTTGGCATTACAGGTGGAAAGAGGGAGAGACTGAGCTACTACTGACTCCTCTTCACTCTGTCCTTCTACCTCCAGACTCTCACCTTTCCCCATAAAACCACCACAGCATCTCAACAAAATCCACCTAAGTTTCCTCACCATCCATAAAAACCACACTCCAAAAGGCTCAGAGCCAGGCAGAGACAAAAGACCATTTGGTGATGAAGTGTTTAGTGCCATATTTCTGAGAGATTAACTGGCATCAGGATATGAAGAGGGCCTAGGTGCAAGGTGTCCTCCATAAAAATGTGTTTAAAAACCTGATTACAAACAGTTCACATTGATTGCAGAAAACCCAGAAGCACATAGGAGAAGATTAAGATGGCTTCTATCCTCACACCTAAAGAATAGTCTTGTAAATATTTAGGCTACATCCTTCTCCTTTTTTATTCATATAAATGGAACAATAATGTTCCAAAAATCAGATCTTACTGTAACCAAATGTCCTGAATATTGTACACATTTTCCCATGTTACTAAATATTCATGTACAGTGTAATTTTATACATAATATTCTATTATACTAATATGAATTGTCATAATTTATGTAATCATCTCCTATTATTTGATATTTAGGTTGTTTCCAGTTTTATCCTATTATCCATAACATGGCAATGAACATCCATCCTTGCCTACATATCTTTTCACTTGTCCATGATTATTTCCTGGGTCTAGAAATGTGATCACTGAGTCAAAGGTACAATATTTTCAAGGCTTCTGATACTTATTGCCAAACTGTCATCTAGAATCACATTCCCACCAACAAGAGTGACCATTTCATCATATCTACACCAGTTGGAAAATATCTTCTTATGGTTTGGCAAATCAACAGTTCTAGTACTTTGGATTCCACAATAACATGACAATAGACAATGACAAAGCACTGAAAATAGTTGAGAGAGCAGAAGAAATCTCCAAGAATGTAGAATGTCTCCTTTACAGAGGAGGAAAGTGAGACCCAGAAAAGTAAGTGACTTGCCCAAAGTTATACAGATAATCAGTGGGTATCTCATTGAAACTGGTCATTGCAGCACAATGACCAATTCTGGTCGCCACATCGGATCAATGAGTTAATGATTATTCTAGGCTTACTTGACCTCCTGTTGTATCTTCCATTTAAAAAAATTGTATTTAAGCAGCTTCCCATACTGGTCTTGAAGGATCATGATGACTCAAAGTTCTCTAGGACCCCAAAACAGGGCCAAATCTTCTCCATGTTTGCTTTTCAATATATTGTTATATTCTGTACCTGGTCAAACTTGCTGACAATGAGCTTTGTTTCAGGCTCAAAGAAGGGCTAAATGGTCTATGAACTAGAGTAGCAGTCTTCCTAAAGAAGAGCCCTGGTGCTGTGAAGAAGAGCACCAGCCTCTCTGAAGAAGAGTGCATGCAACAGTATCCCCTGAAGCTCAAGCTGCAGGACATGCTGCAGACACAGGCAGCTGGTAAAGTTGAGAGAAGCCCTGTACATGTAGCCTCTGTCCCTTGAAAGCTCACCGCCTCATTTCTCACAGCCTCCTTATGCAAACTGTGGCTCATCCCTGGTTCTTTCAGCATTGGTGTCCACACTACCACTCACACTTTGAGGACCTCCTTTCTCCCCTGATTCCTGTGACACCCAGCTCCCTCTCTCTTGGTTTCTGTCCTACCTTCTTGGGTCTATTTCAGAGTCTCTACTTTTTCTCTTAGCCTTAAAGATGTGGCACAAATCTCAAATCCTGAACTCAGAAATGTTCATTATTTTTAATTAAAAAAATAAAACTGATTTTACCTTCTGTTTCAAGATCTTGTTTTGCCAGATGGTGGAAACTGAAATGTCAGCAAACTCAGAGTCATCTCAAATCCTTGCCCACTGCCCTGCTCTCCCCTTGCCCTGGGATCCTTGTTCCTTTTGCGGGGAGGGGGCTGGAAACTGGTTATGACTCATTATCTTCCATGCACACTGGCACACCCTGAGGCGTCTGTCACTCCTGTCAGGTCCCTGTCCTCAGCAATGTATGTCACCACAGTGTCCTCCTGCCCCCCCGCCCCCCCCCCACGAGCTCTTGTCAAGGCTGGCTCTCCATCCATCACCTCTGTGCCACTCTGGGGCACATGGGAAACATTTAGCTACTCTCAGAATTAATGTGGGTGCAGGGAAGTTGTGACACAGGACTGGCCCATTTGCTTGGTGACATGCCACCCCATTTTTGCTTCTCCAGTACTTATGCTTGGCATGGAAGCACCCTCGCAGGCTCACCCCCTTTCAGGAATCCTCATGGGAAGAATCCTAAAGAATAACAGTGCCTTGCACATGGACTCCCCAGCCCTCTGGGACATTTCTGTCATTCTTTTCCCATGCCATGCTCCACCCCCGCCATCACATATCTCCACCCCGACCTTACACCTTGGCTGGATCAAATTAAAAATTCCTAACTTTGGAATACCCCAATTTACAGAATATGAGAAGTAGCTGGTGAGCAGAAAAGGAATGTCTGGAACTAAAAACACTAGTTTTTTTTTTAATTGAAGAATATTTGATTTACAATGCATTAATTTCTGTTGTACAGCAAAGTGATTCAGTTATACATATATATATATTTAAAAAATTATTTTCCATTATGGTTTATCACAGGATATTGGGTATAGTTCTCTGTGCTGTACAGTAGGACCTTGTTGCTTATCCATTCTATATGTAATAGTTTGCATCTGCTAACCCCAAACTCCCAGTCCATCCCTCCCTCCCCCCCTCCCCCCTTGGCAACCACAAATCTGTTCTCTATGTCTGTGAGTCTGTTTCTGTTTTGTAGATAGGTTCATTTGTGTCATATTTTAGATTCCACATATAAGTGATATCATATGGTATTTGTCTTTCTCTTTCTGACTTACTTCACTTAGTATGATAATCTCTAGTTCCATCCATGTTGCTGCAAATGGCATTATTTCATTCTTTTTTTTATAGCTGAGTATATGTATATATGTACCACATCTCCTTTGTCCATTCCTCTGTCGATGGATGTTTTTGTTGTTTCCATGTCCTGGCTATTGTGAATAAGGCTGCTATGAACACAGAGGTGCATGTATCTTTTTGAATTATAGTTTTGTCCAGATATATGCCCAGGAGTGGGATTGCTGGATCATATGGTAGCTCTATTTTTAGTTTTTTGAGGAACCTCCATACTGTTCTCCATAGTGGCTGCACCAGCTTGCATTCCCACCAACAGTGTAGGAGGGTTCCATTTTCTCCACACCCTCTCCAGCATTTGTTATTTGTAGACATTTTAATGATGGCCATTCTGACTGGTGTGAGGTGATACCTCATTGTACTGTTGATTTGCATTTCTCTAATAATTAGTGGTGTTAAGCATCTTTTCATGCACCTATTGGCCATCCGTATGTCTTCTTTGGAGAAATTTCTAAAAACACTAGACATCATGTCACATCACACTATCTATCACATCACACTATTGTTGTACCACCCATGGATCTATTCTCAACCCTTGATACTCTGAACTTCTTTCCGAGATTGTCTTTGTTTAGCTCTGGTCTACTCATATCATCGCTATATAGGTCTACTCTCCACATCTACCCCTGATGTGACGGTGGCACACATGTTACATGGCCAAAACAGAAATCAATTTCTACCTCCCTTATGTTGTTCACTCCAATACAGTAGGAATGCATCCCCCTCCACCCCCTCTTGACTCCCTAAGGCCCACCCTGCCGCCCTGCCCCTTCTTTCATGGAGCTTAACCTGATCACTCTGTTGCTCAGTAGTGGCATTCTTCTCAAGTCCTAGAGCGCTTATTGTCACTCATTCTGTTCTCACTGAGCATGTGCTACATGGTATTGTTGTTTTGTGAGATCACGACTCTCTAACGGACGGAGACTCTGCTTCTTTCCCTGCTGTGTCTCCAGGACACTGCTGAGCACACAGTAGGTACTCATCAGACATTTTCTTAACAGATGAATTCTGCTAACAAGGTTTGAGCCTCCTCAAAAGAAGAGGCTATGTCTTATACCTCTAGAGAATCACAGAGTCTGAAAAGTTCATGGCTCTGAATGCGTCTTTGTGCATGATGGTGATGGTGAAGTGAGACAAAGGTATAGCACTCATCCTAGAATTGAGAAAGTATTTTTAAGTTAGGAAAGTCCTGATAAAACACTCCCATTACTGCATACTCAAGCAGGCCATATCTGGGTCCTCTATATTAACTCTTTCCTTGACAAAAACTTTGATTTTGTTTATTGGGGTATCTGTAGTGTAACACAATCATTCCACACATCTGAAACCACCCAAATAATGAGCATGTGTTAAGTACCTAATATGTGTCTAGCGCTGGGCGTGGAGAAATGGAGAATGAAAAAGAAATGAAGATTGTTTCAAGAGAAGTGCTTGTCTCTCAAAGAGTTTAGAGTCTAGCTGGGGAGTCAAGTCATATATACCCCAAATAACAGGACGGAAAGAGCTTGGTTACACAGCAGAGACCCTAAAAGAAGGTCTAGCAGCTAAAGAATTAGGAGATCAGAAATTCCTAGAGGGATCAATGAAAGCTTCACAGACATGGTGGGGCTTAGGTTGGAGCTTATATTACTAGGTCCTCGGTAAGAGGAGAATGCCTTTGCAAATACCCAACAGGTTTAAGCATAAAGAACAATACTATGTACGATTAATCGAACGCACAGCTTATTAATCTCATAAGCCTATTAAATACTGTTCTTCAAATGCCACTTGCCCAACAAATAACATAAAACCTAGGAATTTACAAATTTTAAAATTTCCTGATATTTAAACTTGAGTACAAACTTCTTTTTTCAAATTTTCCTAATCACCAATAAAAATCGCAAGCCTACTGTACTGGATTCTTTTACATGCTTCAAAAAATTTGAATATTATCACAATGATAATGAAACTTTGTTACAATTACACTTAAAACAATGATAAAAGTACTAGAATCATGGACCTAATTTGTTTACTTTATTATCTTTCTACTTATATTTCCTTTAATCCATTACTGAGGTTACAGTGACTATACAAGATAGTAATTTCTATACTTTCCCAGGGTTATAATAATTTATCAGACCCAAAGTCAAAGTATCACCTCAGCCTAGTCAAGGTAGCAGGTTCTAGGTTTTATATCAATTGACTCTTGGGTTATAAGATGTGGTTAAACATCGAAGGACATTCAATTCTGAACTTCCAAATTGGGTTCCTTTTATAATTGAATTTTGATTGCTATGTTTGGGGAATGCCTTCTCTTTGCCCTGCTATGTTCTCCCTTCACCTTCCTCCACCCTGATCTCTGGCTTGGGGGCCTGACCTATATGGCACATGGATGGGATCATGGAGCCTGCCTTCTGGTTGGGTTTGGTGTTATAGCAGGGAGCCCAACCTGAGACCAGAGGCAGGGTGTAGGTTGGCACCATGGTCTGACTCCCCTGGCCCCTCCTTGTAAAATGGCCTTGGCTGGCTCTGTCCCTCACAACTCCTCTCAAGATGGCCCTCTCCACATGACCCTCACATTGCATATTCTGGGGACCTCTCCTTTCCCCATCCAGCAGGTGGATGGAGGGGCCATGCATGAGAGCACCAATGTTGCTAACCTGGGATTTCTGCACCACCCCTTGTGGTTATGCTCAGCTGCCCACACCTTTGTAATTACCCCTATGTCCCCACCTTGAATGCTTCCGTTTTGCCATGACACTTGTTTTTTTATTGGGGTCCTATCTGTGGCCTTGGTAGAGGCAGATATGTACTCAGATGCTCTGATGCCCGAGGGGGTAATCTGCCTGGTTAGCCAAAGGCAGGGAAAAGAGGGGGTCTCAGGGGAAGTGTGCTAACTCTGCAACAAGAGTTTGATCCAGTTTGGTCAATACGGCCCAGACGGCTGACCTCAGGAACTGGCCTGCCGTGGACACCTCCTGCAGTGAGGGGACGAGGGATCTCCCAGCAAGCGGGAAGCCATCCAAGATGATAAACGTGGTTCAGGGACCAGAATGATCTACAAGGTGGGAATTCTACCTTCAAGGATCATCACGGACCACCAGCAACAAAAACATTCATGAAACCCATTGTCATAGGAAATCTTTAAACGAACCCCAGGCTGTTGCTGCAGCTGAGTGCTCAGCAGAGCCTAGCTCTTCCTTTATTAAATTGGCATCATTACTATCATTGCTTGACTTCAGATGTGCTCCCTCAGGCAAGCCGGTGATTTGTGAGGTCCCATCTGCATGGACAAACTGGAGAGCTAAGGCAATTACGCGGATAATTCAAGCAAGAGCCTGGCTTTACTTAAGCTCTATAATCACCTGAAGAGCCTGTTTTTCAGAGCGTCTCCAATGGCACATTCAGACAAAAACAATTTTGTTTTCTGGATGATTGCCTCACTCTTTTGGCCGTGTGACTTCAGCCCCAGTGGAAAAGTGATATTCATCATGCTCTGGTCCTGGAGCCTGTGGAATCAATAAAGATGTCGCGACTGAGACCGGTAACAGCTCCAAATGTGCATAGCCAAAAAAAAAAAAAAAAGAAAGAAAGAAAGAAAAGAAAAAGAAACCAGAGCTGTTCGTGCTCCCTTTGCACAGCTCCCTTCTCGCCCTGCTCCCCACCTTGTGGCCAGGATTCATGCAAGGCCTAACAAGATGGCTGGGACCTGGGCTCTGCCCCTCCCTCATTACTTTTCTGGGTGGTGGTCACCCTGCAGAGGTGAATCTTCCATGGAGCTCATTTAAGTGGTACAGGAGCATCCTCTGCTCACATCTGACTAATGAGAACCTTAAGCCAGTGTTAGCGAGGCAACTGGCCACTTTGTGCCAACCAGCTTGCTGGCTCTTGCTGGGCCATGAGCATGGTCAGGACACATGGGAAGCTGCCTTGGTGATATGATTTGGAGGGTGCAAATACCCTTGGCCTTCGAGGGTGTCTGGAATTCTACTGTTCGAGATGCATTTCTTTATCTCTCCAAGTGTTGTCTACCTCTAAGAGCCTCCTACTGAAATATTACCTCTAAGAGAAGGGGTAGTTCCTTAGACCACAGGAGCACAAATAAGAAGAGCTAATGCTTATTCAGTGCTACTTCATCCTTACAACGTTCACAGGAGAGAGGTACTGCTATCCTGCCCATTTTACAGATGTGAGGTCCAGGGCACAGAAAGGTTCAGTAACCTGCCCTAAACCACACAGCCAACAACCTGGCCAGTTCACTTGGAGACTGTGACAGAACTGCTCCTCTCTTCTTCCTCTTGGGGACAAAGTTGGGTCTCTCTCCAATGGTGGCAACTCAGCAGGGGAAGTGAGTGCAGCATAGCTGGCTTTGATGGGGGAGGAAATGAGGACGACGCAGAATCCAGGATGCAGATTGAGGGGTCGGGGCCTCAGGTGTGAATGTCAAGGTCTTCTCGAGACAGCTTGGAAGATCTCTGGAAGAGGCCCCTCCAGTCTAAGGTTGCCCTGGGTAGGCCAGGGTGTGGGTGCCCTAGGGCCTCACAGTTGAGTGAACATAGACGGCAAGAGGGGAGCAGATACAGACATGAGGCAGGATATGCTCAGTGGAGCCTGATTCCTCACCATCATGTTCTGGCTCTGCTACTTTTTCAAAGGGACACTCTGGGAAAGAAAGTTTATCCTCTCTGGGACTCAGTTTCCTCACCTGTGAAATGGGAATGAGGATGGCAACTGTACCTAACCTCTGGGGTTGTTGTGCAGACAGAATAGCTGAGTGATGGCCTGGCCCAAGGTGGGTATTCAGTGGCACTCATCAGTGCAGTGGGGCAGTGCAGAGTGGCTTGGGTTAGGGGGTCTCCGATGGATGTGGGAAGATGCTGAGGAGGGGCTTGCTTAGACTGGAGGAAAGTTGGGGAAGACTTGGGGGAGATGGAGATGAGCCAGGTGGGCTGGAACATTTGGGGTGGAGGAAGTCGTGGATAACAGAGAGGAAGGAGGTGACACCTCCAGCAAGCCAGTGATTGACCTCCAGGTGCCTCTGGACTGCCTGGAGATTTGCTGTGTGATTCTGCAATTTCCCCAAGAGGCCAGGTGTCTCAGCCAGGCCAGGTCACTCATTCTCCTGCTCATAGCCTTGTGCTTCTTCTGCCTCCCTCCCAGTGGGGATGGGAGTTTGCCCAGGGGCTCCATATTGGGCCTTGGGAGTGAGAGTTTCGTTTGGTGGAGAGGTGGGCCGGCAATCAGACTTCAGACATGCTGGAGTGAGCAAGTGGCTACAAGATGCGGTGGTGGGCAAAAACCTTGTGATGAAGAATCTTGGTGAAGAAGATGTGGTGCATTATCACAATGGAATATTATTCAGCCATGAAAAAAGGGGGAAATTCTGCCATTTGAGGCAACACAGATGGACATTGAGGGCATTCTGCTGAGTGAGGTAACTCAGACAGAGAAAGATAGATACTCTATGGTCTCAATTATGTGTGGGATCTAAAAAAGCCAAAATCATAAAAACAGAGCAGAATGTGGTTACCAGGGGCTGGTGGGCAAGGAATTGACTGGGAAGGTATTACTTAAGGGTACAAACTTGCAACCAATAGTTAAATAAGTCCTAGAGATCTAAGGCACAGCACAGAGATGATAGTCAACTATACTGTATTATAAAGTTCACAGTTGCTAAGAGTCTAGATCCTAATTGTTCCCACCAGAAAAAAGAAATACTAATTTTGTGATGAGACACGGATGTGAGCTAACACTACTGTGGTCATAATATTATAATACATAAATGTATCAAATCAACATCATGCACTTTAGGCTAACACAATATTATATGTCAATTATATCTCAATACAATTCTTAACATTTAATTTAATTTAATTTAAAAAAAAAGGAATTTTGGCCATGAGAGATGGTCAGCTAGGGAAGAGAATGAGCTCAGGAGAAGATGATTTTTTAACGTCAGGAAGGAGCCTGTGGGTGGGAGGGAGAAGCCGAGAAAGCTGTGAGAGGAAGGTCCTCTGAGGTGAGGGCAGACACTGCACAAGAGTTTAGTAGAAAACTGTTGGCCCTGGGGAGAGTGGGCGTGCTGCTCTCCTGAGGCCAGGTGGAAGGAAAAGATGACGGACCTGGAGGAAAGTCGTTATCAGGGACCGCGAACGGTAGCTGTGTAAATGAAGACAATTCACTTTTCATGACCAGAAAATCCTGGGGTCAAGTTATCAGCCAGGAATGAGAGAATATTAAAAGTTGAAGAACACTGATTTAATGTAAAGCTGTACATTTGTCTCCGGTGTCATGGTTCACTGAGTGTTGTTGTACATCATCTCATTTAAATAGAGAGGACAAATCTGAAATAGCTGCTGGGGTGAGCCAACTTTGCAGGGCCTGAGTGTTTATAGAAAATTATGTCCAAAAGGAGAAACTCAGGCAGAGAATCTGGGGCCATCAGAAACTGAGGGTTAAGAGGGTCCTTTCATTTAGAGATATTAAGGCAAAGAAGTGGTGTGTGGACATGATCTGAGCCAGTGCTGGTGGGGAGAACTTTTAGGGAGATTCTAATTAATCAGATTAGAGGTTAAAATTCAGAGGTGGTCAAAGTCCAGTATTTCCAAGGACAAGCAAACTAAATGTACCTCAGTGTCCAGGACTGTTAGTGAAGGATGTAACCCATCATTACCTGTGGTCACAGTGTCCCCGGAAATCCTACTACACAAAAAAGGCTCAGTGTTCAGGCCTCAGTTCTCCCGTGTGTCACATGGCACAGATATGCGAGTCTTATAGAATCACCAATCCTTTAAAAAGATGATCTCTTTGGGGGAAAGAAAACAGATTATATCAGAGCAAAATCATGCCTGACCAATTTATTAGAGTTTGACATGAAGGTGAGTAGCCTTGTGGATATAATTTATATAGACTTTCAACAAAGCTTTGTCTTGTCAAAGGCTACTATGTGATACTGACCTTCTGTGAAATAGGTGAGGATGTAAAGTTATGAAGAGGGATCAGTTTAGGGAATAAATGTTCCCCCTGGAGTTGGGTAGCCTGATGGCCCAGAGAGGGCGAAATCTCCAGGGCTGCCAAAAACGCTAAATTCCTTGGTGCTAAATCATCAAATCAATGGATAGAGATTCTAGGTACATTTGTAGGGCCCACCCATAAGCAACACATACACATTGATTGATCTCTAATAATAGTAACAACAATCTTAACTTTCACAGTTATTTAGCACACGCCTGCTCTACGTTAGACCCTGCTCCAGGTGCCTTGTCATTTGTGATCCTAACCCTTACAAGAGCCCCGCAAGGCAGAAACAAATATTCCTAATCTACAGATGAGTAACAGAAGCTTAGAGAGAGCTCCCAGGATTTTTGTTCTTTGGCCAGCGCATTAAATTGCTAGGGCTGCATACAAAATACTACAGACCGGGTGGCTTAAACATCAGAAATTTATTGTCTCACAACTCTGGAGGCTGGAAGTCCAAGATCAAGGTGTCAGCAGGTTTGGTTTCTTCTGAGGTCTCTCTCCTTGGCTTGTAGATGGCCGCCTTCTGGCTGCATCCTCGCGTGGGCTTTCCTCTGTTTGTGTCTGTGTCCTAATCTCGTCTTATAAGGACACCAGTCAGATAGGATTAGGACCCACCCTAAAGATGGCTCACCTCATTTTAACTTAACCACTTCTTGAAGGCCCCATCTCCAAGTACAGTCACATTCAGAGGTATTGGGGGTTAGGGCATCAACATGTGATTTGGAGGGGAAATGCAGTTCAGTCCATAGCCGACAGCAAGTAGAGTGAACTAGGGGAAAATGGGATTAGCATGGCCATGGGACTCTAGTTAGAGCCCCTCTTGGAAGCAGGGAAGGTGTATTTCCCCTGGGGTAGTTGGGGAGCATGGGGGCAGTAAAGGAATTCCACAGTAAGTTTCCGTAATAGGCTATGAGGGGAAAGCACCTCTCTCTCCCCTCTTCCTACACACCCTCGTTTCCATTCCCCAATCTTGTCTTTCCTCTAGGTCAAAAGTACTGAGTTGCTCTATACGTTTCCTTCACCCTAGGGTCTAAAATACAGAGTTATAATGGGAGACTGGGTCACCCCCAAGCCCAGCTCAGGGCCAAGTCAGAGCCCTGGAAAGTTGCCCCAAACCCAGCCTTATTCCATAGCACACAGCTGAGATGAAGTGTGTGGAATGGGGCTGAGGTTACTGGAATTCTCTTCCAGGCTGACTTCCATGCAAAAGCCTGCATTTTCTCTGCATTCAATTTGTAGCAAAGTAAACAATTTGTAGCAAGTAAACAGGGTGCGTATGTGGACCAGGCTTCAAAGAGGCCTTTTGTTCTAAAAGATATTTTCAAATTCTTCATTAGTTATAAAAGCTATTTTAAAGCTCTTTCCCAGACACCCAAATACCTCTCATATGAAGACGAAGAAAGAAGAAACAAACTCACAAAACTTTTGAATAAGAAGGAATGGTCATTTGTAGCCCCGACTTCTAGTTGGTCAAGGAGGCAGGATTTACAGGGCCCTTTTGGTGTCCAGTCCTGTATGAGGCTCAGAGAGAGATGAAGACAAGGAAGATGAGCCTCCCACTGTGAGGGAAAAGGGGGTGACGATGATGAGCGATTGGAAACTGGCTGCAGAGGACCGTAGAACCCTCCCAAGTTTGCAGCCCTGCTTGGGAGGAATCTGAAGGACGCAGGGCTGCACAACTCCAGGGGGCACCCTTCACCCTGGCAAAGCTCAGCTATTTGTCTCAACTGCACGTGAGGGGTACCCCTGCAGGGGCGCAAAACCAAGGTACACCTGGGCCAGGCGCCAGGCAACATGTAGCCGCGGAGGCGGGCTGCGGGGAGGGGGAAGCAGGGCTGGGCGGGGGGATGCCTCGGGGAGGCTACTACCGAGTCCTCAATATGGCATCAAAATGCTTCGCCCTCCACCGCCGGGGCACCTCGAGAGTGGCAGCTCGTGTCCGGTCCCCCAGGGCCCAGCAGGACACCCCCTCCCGCCCGCGCATCAGTCTTCCCAGAGGCTGCAGCAGGCTCTTCTGCGGAGGGGGCGGAACAGCTCTCAGGCTCTAAGAAGCAGGCTGCCCACGGAGGAATCACCACCTCTTCACAAACGCTCCCGAGAGGCTCCCGCAGCCCTGCTGCCCGCGGGCTGGTCACGATGGAAGGCACATCAGAGTCCCCTAGGTCGCACCAACCCCTCCTCACACAGACGAGGACGCTGAGACCCAGCGAAGGACGCCAACGCACAAGGCGCCGTGTGACGTGAAGTGGGATTCCTCAGTTTCCACAGTGAGAACTGTTACCCTTTACATGATGGCATTTACTCCCATTATGACGTCAATACACTCATCTTGAATACTCGACCTGTGATCAGGGCAAGAACAGTTGCATCAGATCCTTTCCTAGGAGCAGATTTGGGCGGGGGAGGAGGGAAGACCCTAAGCTGTCCTTGGTGGTGGTGGGGAGGGGGCTGGGGACGGGCAGGAAGGTGGGCAAGAAGCAGTGAGAAAGCAGAGAGGGGCAAGTCTGCACGCTACACAATATTGCCTCCATCTGGCCTGGCTTGGACGGTCTGAATGATCGTGATATTATCCAGAAAACTTAGGATGCTGACCAAAGACTTCTCCAGATGCTCAGAAGTTGTACTTCCAAGCATAATTCTTGGCTCTCCGAGAACCACGAGTAATTGATGACAACCTCCCACCCTCCTTCTCCACATCCTATTCTTTCCAGCTCCTAGACAGATAGATTTTCTTGTTTGCAGGCTCATTCATTCCAGGCTGTGCAGCAATCTCAGATTTGACAAATGCAAGCACAGTGTGGTCGCCTTCATCTGTGTTCACCTGGTCCTCATTAGGGCCATCAGAGGAGGCCAGTGCCTGGTTTTGTGATTAGCGGTTCCCCCTCCACGTGGGCTTGAAAGCTCTAGGCGGCCTCTTGTTTGCATGGAGGCCTCGGAGGACAATGCCAGGCTCAGCTCCACGTTTTCCACATGACTGATGGCATTCAAAGCCTTGCAGTCCCAACAGGCACATTTCTTGTCCGGCTTTGTTTCTCGTTGGTTCAGGTGGAATAATAAGGTTTTTTTTTCTGCCAGGAATGTCAACGTGTGGTTGGGAAGTTGGCAGTTTTCTATAAGGAGGTAGGGAAGTCGACTGGTAAATGCCTGGGTGCCTGGTACCAACAGTCAGAAAGGTTGTTTCAGTATTTCTCATTCTTAGCGAAGCAAGGTGGTATGCCCTAAGGGGTAGGGGGGCTGACGCAAGGAGTTTTCCTGGGGGGCTTGTGATGCCTCTTGCTAGCAGCCAGGCTGTTGTTAAGCCCTGCTTCATGCATTCTCCTAGGCCAAGTTGGAGCTGGGGTGAGGGTGGGGTACGGGGTGCTCTGGGATTCGTCTTTCATTTCTGCAGCTGGGAGAACGCTTGGCCTCTGCCAAAGCCTTTTGTCCCATTTTTCTCTTGCTTCATTGGGACATTTCCGGAATGAAATATATTCAACTAGTCCTCAGCTTCAGGAGGTAATTGAATATCCAAATGCTGGTCCTTCCATTGTCCGATGACCAGAACCAGCTGAAACACTCAATTTTGCAAAACAGTCATGCTCTAGCCATTTCCCCAATTATCTCTTCCAATTATAGTGTCTTCACATCCTCTTCTTATTGAGGTGTTTGGGGCCCATATGGATTCTGAGAATTCTTAGGATAAGTTCCACTCTTCAGGCACCAGAGGCATTAGGCAAAGTCGCCTTCTCTTAGGGTGTTTTGTTGTTGTTGTTTTTTGCGGTACGTGGGCCTCTTACTGTTGTGGCCTCTCCTGTTGCGGAGCACAGGCTCTGGATGTGCAGGCTCAGCGGCCATGGATCACGGGCCCAGCCGCTCTGCGGCATGTGGGATTCTCCCGGACCGGGGCATGAACCCGTGTCCCCTGCATCGGCAGGTGGACTCTCAACCACTGCGCCACCAGGGAAGCCCTCTTAGGGTGTTTTGTTCTACTGTACTTTGACATGGATTCCAAAGTCTGCATCTTACCGAAGACAGGCTATCGTTGTAATTATTATTTTGAAATGGACACATTGCTGAGCTCCTGGATCTGAGCCTGAAGATAAACATGGGTACTCAGGGGCCTTGAAACCCATCCTTGCGGGTTGCCGATCCTTGCAGGCTTGTCAGAACAGTACCAGACTAAGCAGAAAGCTGGCACTCCCTACCCGGGCCAACACTTTGGGGCTTTTGTCAATTGGGCAGGCGTGCAAATCCTCGGAGATACTCTCCATGGAAAGCCTGTTTCTTTATGTCCTTTGGCTCCGACCTTGGCCAGTGTTGGCAACGTAGCCTTGAGCTGCCCTGAGTGACCTTGACGTTTCTTCATTTGGGCCTCTGCGCTCTAGGCTCCAACTTGACTGCTTATCTTGGAGCAGGAAGGAGGGGTGACCCATGGTCTGGTTTCTTGGCCTCTGGAATTGAGAAGAAGCTTTGGGGTTTGGAAGAGTCCAGTTTCTGACAAGACAGGTGGAATGGGAATTCGAGAGGTAGGCTTTAGAATGACCAAATGGGGAGGGAAGATGGCAAACAAGCAGGGAGTCTGTGTTTATTACCCTGTGCTAAAGGTATATCTGGTGTCACTCAGAGTTACTGAGCACCTGGGGAATCGTATCCTTTTACCTAACCAGGTACCCCCAAACATGCAAATGCGTTAGCTCTGCAGCCATATATGATGCTTTGTCCAATGTGGCGACCTTCCGGCCCCACTGAGTATCACTCACAAGCTGTCCCCTGGCAGATCCTGGCACTGCAGGTGTGGTGGCCGTCCACAGTTCCTCCTGTAGGGGACCACCTCTCCATTCCTCCCTGCCACTTCTGGCTTCCCTCAAAGCTTTCTATATCCCCATCTCTCTCCCCTTACCAGAAAGACACCAGAGAAAAAGGGGGAAGTCCCCCTATTTGGGGAGTTCCCTCTTTTAGTTCCTTCTTTGGTTCTTAACCTCGAACAGTCCCTTGCCCCACCAGGGTGTCACTGTTTCAAGGTGGCCTGCCTTTGGGACCTGATTTTATTGTCTTTGGAAAACAAGCCCAAGAGGAGAGCCGAAATTCAAATATAGAACATGTTCCTGAAAATAAGGGAATCCTCACATCTATTGTGACTGGGATGATATGGGGACTTATGTGGAAGGTGGGTGCAAAGAGAGGGGAAGGGAGCTGGGATGCATGGGGGTGAAGGGAGGCCAAGTCAGCCATCCTGTCTCAGAAGAACCTCAGCTGGGTCACAGGAAATGCCTTCCTAGGGCTGTCATGGAAACCTCAGGGCTATAGTGTCAGGTCACTTTTTTTTTAACAGGGGCCCTAGGTAGGTAGATGGAAGAGATGTGCATGATCTTTTGCAGTCTCACCACTTCCCCTGAGAATCAGCAAAGTACAAAGGCCCAGAGGCTCAACCCAAGGAGTAAATTCAGCTCACTCCTGACTTATGCTTCTTGAGTGTAGGAACCACACCTACTCATCATTACATTTCAAAGTCAACTACAGTTCCAGGCTCAAAGTAAAGGCACAAGAAGTGCTTTCTGATCTGAAGGAGCCCAGGCTGGCCAGGGCCCAAATATGAGGAGAAAAACCAAAAAAATTAAAATAGTTGGGAATTGGATCCAGAGCCATGCATGTCTTTAGATGCTGGGTTAAGAGGGTCCATAGACAAATGAGAATCATGAGAAGGCATTAAAATATTTTTCCTTGTCAATTTTCAAATAACGAGTACTCATTTTTATGAGTGAAACAATGCAAGGATATAGCAAGAAAACATGGTCTCTCCCTTCATTTCTCTCATTCTCTCTCATCTTGGTAAACAATTTTCTTTATCCTTAGAATTCCAAGGTTTCACCAAGTTATATCTAGGTGTGTGTCTTAAAAAAAAAATAAGCCTGTCTGGAACTTGGGCCTTTCAATCTACAGTCTTCAATCTTGTGTCAGATCATGGAAAATCTCTTCTGTTATTTAACTATTACTTCTCCTTCATCATCTGTCCTCTCCCCCCATTCCAACGTCTGAAACTTCTACTGTTTGAATGTCATCTCTCTTCTCTGGTCCTCTAAGTCTCTTACTGGTCCCTCTTGGTTTCCATCCCTTTGTGTTTTCATGTCATAAGCTATTTCTTTCCCTTGATCTTCTAGACCTCTAATTCACTGCTCAATCATCCTCTTTTCAGTTTATTTCCCAAGTTTTAAAATAAAGAATAGTTTTCTTTTAGTTCCAGGAAGTCCATTTCTCAGACTCTAATCATATTCTCTGAGCATCCTCATTACTTGTTCATTCAAGCTCTTTCATCAGTCTTCCTCAAGTGGGGGCCTTTTGGGCTAAAGGCTTGGTCTTTCTATACCTCATCACAGAGACCCTTAAATGCTCCTAATTTTGTAGTCCACTGGCAGGTGGATCAGGACAAGAACATCTGTCAAACAATAGCAAAACAAGGGAAGGTTCAACAGTTTCTACTCATAGGAGCCAGCAATAAGCCAACTGGTCAACCACTTCTCTGTATCTGAGCAGGCCATCCTCTCTTTGAGCTCCTGCGATCAAGGTCTAGATCTTAAAGAAGGTGAAGGGATGGGAAGAGCACAGGTGGGAGAATTAGCTCCAAAGAGGAGGGGAATATACCCTATTCTGACCTGCAGGACTGGCTGGAGGGGTTAGGCCCTTGTCATTTTGTGAGCAGTAAGTTAAGGGAGTTCATGGTCAGTGGTAGAGATGGGCTTGTGGTGGCCATGTTCCTCTCATTCAAAGAGAAACAGCCACTGAGCTGTGTCATTCAACCTCCCAGGGCTTTCATCTCTCACAGTCACCTCAAGCAATCGATGGCTTGGGTACCGCCTCCTTATCTAACATGTTGTCAGGTGCTGTGAGGCGCAAAGGACAATCAGACGGCAGAGTTCCCACCCCGAGACACTTCCCCTGTCCCTCAAGGACTGGCTTAGCTGCCAACTCCTGAATTCTCCCTCCTCTGAGGCACCAGGATGCTGTTGCTGCACCTTCTCCCTCTCTGCTGCTCTGGGAGGATGCCGCAGCTGCCCTGGGGGCAGTTCATCTGTGCGGACACTCTGGTGTGGAGTGGTTTGGCAGGAAGGTCCCGAGGCTTTAGCTTTCCTGAGCTGTATTCAGGTTAGGTGAAGGTGGTGAAAGTGAGACTAAGGAGAAGTCAATGGTCTGGCTAGGGTAGAGCAGGGGAGTCACAGCCAGACCTCAAAGGGGAGGCCAAGTCTCCAGAAGCAGGGGGCTTTTGGTGGAGCTGAGACTTTAAGACTGACCACGTGGCCCCAGCCTTTGGCCACCATTTCCGGCAGGCTGAGGCTCAACTAGCAGAAAAGGGACATGGCCCAGGAGTCCAGTGGAAGCAGAAGTCACCACACCAAGGGTGCTGAGATGTCCCCTCTGCCTTGAGGTTTCCAAACCATCACCACCCCATACTCTGAGAGGCCATGGCTATCTTGGGACCAGGGAAGAGAAATCTCAGAGATTTGGAATTTGAGTTTGTTTTGTTTTTTCCTAGGAAGACTGAGCATAACTAAAAGGACTGTTTAAATTTGAGGATCTAAATTATAAAGCAGATTGGATTAAAAATTAATCTTTTCCCTGTTAGCCAGCAGTAAAGACCCAAAAAAAGACAAACTATAGACAAAGTAAAGGAACTCGTTTTATTACCTGCACATTCAGGTTGTACAGGGAATTTGAATACACACACACACACACACACACACACACACACACACATATTTTCATGTCTTTTGATTTTTTTCCTAACCCCATTGGTTAGAAAATGACCTAAAATTCATAGGAGAAACCACAAAAAGACAAACAACCCGATTTAAAAATGAGTAAAGGACTTGAATAGACATTTCTCCAAAGAAGAGATATAAATGACCAAGAAGCACATGAAAAGTTGCTCAATGTGATTAGTCATTAGGGAAATGCAAATTAAAACCACAATGAGATACCACTTCAGACTCACTAGGATGGCCAAGATTGTTTTAAAAGGGGTAAATGATAAGTGTTGGTGAGGATGTGGAAAAATTAGAACCCTCATACATTGCTGACTGAAATGTAAAATGGTGCAGCCACTGTGGAAGATAGATAATTTCTCAATAAGTTAAATATAGAATTACATACCATCCAACAATTCCACTCCTAGGTATATAAACCCCCAAACTGAAAACAGGTGTTCAAACAAAAACTTGCTCACAAATGTGCATACACAACAGCCCAAATGTCAAAAGCATGTCAATCAACAGATGAGGAGATTAACCAAATATAGTATATCCACACAATGGAATACTATTTAGCCATGAAAAGAATGAAATACCAATATATGTTGAAACATGAATGAACCTTGAAAAGATTATGCTAAGTGAAGAAACCAGACACAAAAGACCACATACTGTATGATTCTATCTATTTAAATAATCAGAGTAGGCAAATCTAGAGACACAGAAAGTGGTTTCCAGGGAGGGAGGAATAGAGAGGGACCATTTATTGGGTATAGGGTTCCCATTTGGGGTGCTGAAAAAGTTCTGGGACTAGATCATGGTGATGGTTGCACAACATTGTAAAGATGCTTAATGCCACTGAATTATACACTTCAAAATAGTATATTTTATGTTATGTGTATTTTACCACAATTTTTAAAAATCCATAGGAGTGGTATTATAGCTGAAATATCTACCCCATACTGATAATAGCCTGTATCCCCTGGGTGCTGACTCTACACTGGGCATTTTATTGATGCAGAGACGATCTCATTTTGTCCTCAGAGCAATCCTAGGAGGTGGTATCATTATTCCTATTTTGCAGGTGAGGAAGCAGATTTAGAGAGCTGAAGTGGCCACCCGAGATCCCAAGCAGTTAGCCCTCCCACCATACAGCAAGGTGAGAGAGAGGGAGGGGCTGCCGGGGTCTCCCTCCTTCTTAAAGCAGTAAGTCAGCGCTCAGGACACAGCATCCAACTTGCGAGGGCAGAGGAAGCTCCTCTCTGGCCTTGGGCTGAGAAGGCAGAGGCACCATTGTAATTGCTTCAGGCTTTGGTCTCTAATGTAGTGAACGACAGGGATGGAGGAAGCAATCTAGAAGAAGACACGTCCCGAAGCTCAAGGATCATCATCCAGGAAGGCATAGCTGGTGTTACCTGGATCCTGAACTAAGGACCTTCTGCTCTGGGAAGAATGTGGGCCTGACCCCAAGGGAAGCCACTTCTTCAACGTTTCCTAGCCCTGATGGTCGGAGTTGTCCCACACCAGCACTACACATTAGTTTACTATGAAAAAGGGGGCAAACAGGCCTGTTGAGAAAGAATGAGGGAGAAACACATGGCGGGAATCACTGAGGACGGGGCAGCTGTCTCCAAGAAAGCACTTTAGGATGGCGGCCGCTCTGTCCTGCCGTAACAGACTGGAAGCAAAATCTCCAGTTGAAGGACAAGCTTCAAGCGCAGGTGCAGTGAATAGAAAAGACGTGCCCTTGGCAGTGACTGACCCAGCCCTGGGCCACTGTGCCTGGGTCTCCAGTGAAATCCTGTGCAGTGTCCCCCTCACCAAGGATCATCACCAGAGCCCACTCTCTGGAGAGCAGTGATAAGAATTCTCTGTTTGGGTGGTAATTGGCATCAAAGCCACAGTCCTGCAGTGGGACATAACTGGATTCCTGTCCTTGCAGAAACTTTGGTGCGATTGTAACTTTGGCCTCTTCTGAGTTACTAAAATAGAAGCAGCAAGTATTTTTCAGCTCTCATGCCAACGCCTATTCATTTCTAGTGGCTTCCTGGGGTAAAATGTTGAGAAGGATTCTGAGTCCATGTCTAAGGCTCAGTAGAAAAGATAACCACTGTTGATTAGTGATGTCCGCAGAGGGCAGATAGCAGAAATACATTAGTGGAGGCTGGTTCCTGTCCTGCAGTTCCTGTCCAGTTGTTAAATGGTGGCTCATTTGTGGGCTGGGGCGAGCATCCGTATCATCACAAGTATTCTTGTAAAAGCTTACCAAGGCATTCATGCCATGGAAAAACCTTTGGAGGTGATGATCACTCCCTTCCATCCAAGGAAACAAACTCCCAGAAAGATTCCTTTCTTCTCCATTATCTGAGCCCCTGAGAAGAGTAGCAGTCAAGGGCTATTTCCTCCTCTTTCCCCAAGGACCAAGCTGATTGGGGGCCAGCAAGGGTCTCTTTCTCCAAGGCTGTTCTGGAGCTCTATGTGTGCCCAGGGCAGCTACAGCCTCATAGTTTGTTTCTTGTCATGGGAAGCTGAAACTTCTCAGAGCCCAAGCTAAAATACTGGCTACGGCAGAACATCCAGCTTTGTTTTTTTTTTTTTTTTTCCATGATCCCCTGCTGAATTGAAACCCAGAAGCCAGCGGCCCACCTGCCAATTATTACAGTTAATTCTGTGCAAGCTTGACTCAGGAACTGAGACAGAGAGTTCTGTTGGCTGCTGGGGTGCACAGCACGGGTGGGAGGGGCTGTGACCACAGGGTTGTGAATGCCCCTGTGTGTGCCCGAGCTAGTCCTGGCAGCTGCGGCGCCCTCCCTTGCGTCGGGAGTCTGGCATCCAAGTGTGACTTCAGAGGGGCCTCGTTCTCCTTGAGTCTGCCTCTGAGATCAGAGATGTTGACGGTCAAGAACTTTTCTTCCTCCCGCTCTACGGCACGGCCACCCACTTCCCCTTCAGAACTCAGTGAAGAACACTTGTGTTTATTTTTTCCAAAGGAAAAGAGAAAACGACATTCAGGTTAAAACTCTGGGGGTTTTCTGTTGCCTTTTCTCCTCTGACCCATTGCCTTATGAGATCCTGTTAATTTGGGCAGAGAACAGGCACCCTTTGTTCCCCAGAAGCACTTTTCATGGTGGGCCATGGGCAAGTTCCAGTTTGGTCTCGCCACATGGTGACCTCAATTCTGGTTGCTCAAGGCTCTCCTAAGTTCCTTCAGGCCTGCTTTGGTTGATTCATTAGTTTATCCAGTCATCAGCTCATTTGTTCATTTGTTCCTAGCAAACCAGACAACTGGGCTGGGCATCTGGATGACAGTGGAGAGGAAGATGGGTTTCCTGCTCTCTGGGAGTGAAGTGGGAAAGTAGAGAGTAAGCAAGTAATTACAGGAATAACCGAGTACCACATGGCCAGTGCTAGCGGGGGATGCACAGGGATAAAACCCCGCTCTGACCCTCAGTAGGTGAGGCTGTGGCAGTACCCAGTATGGTACCCAGTGGTGCAAACCTATAAGAAGGAGACATAATCTAGACCGTGGGG
Organism: Grampus griseus; assembly: GCF_964374135.1. Taxonomy (NCBI): domain Eukaryota; kingdom Metazoa; phylum Chordata; class Mammalia; order Artiodactyla; family Delphinidae; genus Grampus; species Grampus griseus. The sequence continues at coordinate 133,050,018 of NC_138998.1, forward strand.
AGGTGCAGTCGGGAAATGGTCCCTAACTTCCTTGGCATTTAGGTGGACAGCTGAACAGTGAGTTGGATGAAGCAGAGAGTGGATCTGGGTGGTGGGACAGCAGGTCTCAGGAGAGGAAACAGTGTGCAAAGGCCCCCAAAGCCCATGGTTCCTTCCAATAGCTGAATTCTACAGAGACTGGAGCACGAAGAAGAAAAGTGGCAGTCCAGCACGAGGTGAGCTGCAGCGGGCAGCAGGGCGGCCATGCCTGGCCTTGTGAGCCATGAGAACGGGGCCTCCTTCTTCAGGACACAGGGAGTCGATGGGGTGAATTGAAGCAGAATTCGCAGCGCCACTGCTCCTGCTTCTGTCCTGTGGCCACTGGATGCTGTCTTCCCCTGACTCAGCAAGATAAGCTGTTGACCAATGTGGCTGCCTGTGTTGGAGACCATGCCAGGGCCAAGGCTGGTATAAAGATGATGAGACACAGACCCTGATTCCAAGGAGCTCACCTATAAGTGGAGTGGATGGACCTGGAGGTGGGTGACCTCATCAACCAGAGGAGGGAGCCATGACTTCTTCCAGGAGGGGAGGGGTTGGAGGACGTCTGGAGAGGAACTGAGACTTGAATGAGTCTTATGGAGGAAGCCAGTCCAGTCCTGAGGCCAGGGGTCCAGTGGTAGGAAGGCCATGGTGAGTTTGAGACCAGGCTTTGGAGGGAATGTTAAATTGGGCTGTCTCCTTACCCTAGAACATTCGAGCCTCCCGATTGACCCAGGCAGTAGGTGGCTGATTGGAACCATATGTTGGAACAAGTCTTCTCTTTTTGGTGCAGGAGGGGGGCTTCCTTCCAAACACAGTGTTGAGAAAGGAGCTGGCTGGGAGGGGCAGTGCTGGGCTGGTCCCTCTTTGATAAAGAGCTCCAGCCTCTGTGACGGACAGGAAACAAAGGATCCCAGGTTGTGACTTCTCCCTTGCATTTTGGACATGCTGACCCTGGGAGATTTCTAGACCAGGAAAGTGATATTTAAAAAACTCATACCTGCCCAGGGTCCCAGGGGATCCTGTGCCCTGTGCTCCCTTCTGGTCTCAGCTGCAGCAAATGTCTCCCGACCGTGACCCAACTCCCAGTAGCCACCTTAATCACACAGTATAAGCATCTATTTTAGTTACATAAACACAGTTGTCTACATTTGGACTCCGGGGCTGGCTGCAGGAATTTGTAAACAGCATGGTGTACATGTTTCACAGAAAGTTGCCAGGACGTGCTCCTTTCCTGCAGCCTGTTGTCCAGTTTTCCCTTTTATAGAGAGTCTGGCTGGGAAAGAGAGACAGAACTTATTTGGGAACAGTGGGCAATCTCTCAGGCAAATTCCTGTCTCCCACTCCTGCAACCACTACCTCCTCTTCTGAAATGTTGAGGTCTGGTGGGGAATTAAGGCTGCTCCTGAGTTATGAGTCCCTTGTAAATACTGACTTCTCACAAATATACATATAAACCTCACGAAAAACAAATTTGGGGAGATTTTATTCTCGGAAGGGTAACAAGGAATTCTGAAGTTTGAGGCAGGTTCTAAATAAATGTTGGGCACTGCTCTCTCTATCAGGGCCGAGACCCCGTTTGACATCACGACATTCCCTTTGCTACTCCCACCTAAGAGCTTTCTTCAGTTTCAAGCAGGGGCTGCTAACGTTCTGGAATGAAGGTATGCTTGGAGCCACAGAGAAGTGGTAGCCTCAAGGGGAAGAGAGGCATTCATTCTTTTCCTTCATTTAACAATCATTAATGAAGTATCTATCTGGATTAGATGCTGTATTCCTCATTGTAGACCTTGCAAGATGTCTAACACCAACCATCGGCAACAGAAAGCTTCAGTGACAAGTGGAAACATTAAGAGTCATGTAGATGGGACTGCCCTGGTGGCGCAGTGGTTAAGAATCTGCCTGCCAAGTCAGGGGACATGAGTTTGAGCCCTGGTCCGGGAAGATCCCACAAGCCTCGGAGCAACTAAGCCTGTGCGCCACAACTACTGAGCCTGCATGCCATAACTACTGAGCCCATGTGCCACAACTACTGAAGCCCGTGCACCTAGAGCCTGTGCTCCACAACAAGAGAAGCCACTGCAATGAGAAGCCCACACACCACAACAAAAAGTAGCCCCTGCTTGCCTCAACTAGAGAAAGCCGGTGTGCAGCAACGAAGACCCAACGCAGCCAAAAATAAAATAAATAAATAAATACATTTTTTTTTAAAAGGGCTGTGCCACTTTGCCACCCTCACTAACAATATATGAGAATATCTATTAAAAAAAAAAAACAAAGAGTCATGTAGATGGATTTAGAATGGCAAAGGGAGTTGAGTTTTATTTAACACACACACGTTTGCTAAATGAATGAGTGAATGAATAATAGGTCTGCGACTGAGAATGAAGCCTGCTACAGTGGTTGGAATTGAATCCTAATCTTAATTTCACTGCAAGTTAACTTTTACTAAAACTTAAAGCTAGAGTCCCAAACTGTCCCTTTCAGCCTGGAACTCAGAGGGTTCCCAGGAGGCAGGATGGAAAAGAATTCCCAGGAAAACCAGCACAAATTGGTCACCCTACTCAAAACTTCAAGACACAAGAGGGAAGAGATATGGGAACATACGTATATGTATAACTGATTCACTTTGTTATGAAGCAGAAACTAACACACCATTGTAAAGCAATTATACTTCAATAAAGATGTTAAAAAAACCCGCAAAACTTCAAAGAAAATAGAACTAGGAAGAAGAAAAGCTCCTGGAGAGGAAATATCTGAACTGGGAAAAATGGGAGGTCGTTGGGACATGCAGCATATATGTAGCAGTTGTATTTCTCCTTTCGTGTTTTAGGAGAACAAAGAAGCAGAAAGTAATTTATCCACATAGAAAGAAACAGGGAAATTAGTAGGTTAGGAGGAATTGGGCATTGACAAGCAAAACAAGAGAGCTTCAGTTCTTAAAATATTCTCAAACAAGCTCCACAGTAAACAAAACTACAGATAGGTTTTAATTTCATCTCCACAGAAAACTGCAGAGAAATCATGGCTTTTAATCACTCAAAATGCTGTACGTGTCTGCAACAGTTACCCTTGTCTCAGGAACATTCATATAAGGAAAAGTTGTAGTTAAAATAAGCAGCAATTTAAAGCAATTAATGTTTAGTGTGAACGTTCTATCTTCTACCTAGATGCTGTATTTCTTTACTTTTTGCTGTAAAGTGCAACCCTTTTAGAAAGATGCGTGGATGTTCATATTTAGTGATTTGAAGAAAGCAAGGATGTCTGCTCTTTTAATAAAGAGCTTAATGTGCTAGAAATACTATAGTTGAGTGGGAAGCACAGGATTTGAGAATCAGTGGAGGGCTTCTGTGAAAAGTCCAGCTGGTCCACGCAATGATAAAAGCTCAGCTTTGGCGCCACCTGGTGTCAGCTACATAAATAAGAGCGAGGCACGTTGTTCATTTAAGTTCGGAAAGTGACAGGAAAGGCCATTTAGATCACCAAAAACATTTCATGAATTTTTGTACTGTAATCAGTTGTGCAACAGAATGACCCAGACCTGGTTCTTTCATTCTAAAACTTTTGAGTCCAAGATTATGACTTCTGGTAGCCATTTTTTTCTCATCTGTCAGGTGTCAGACGGGGCTTGCAGGTTGGGGTAAAGACCGGAAGTGCCTTGTACATTTCCTGGCACACAACAGGTGCTCAATAAATGGGAGTAGCTAAGCTAGTGGCAATGGCTGTTGACATTATTGTTGGGCAGGGGACAGGGTGAACCTGGGAAAGCTAACTGTGGGCTGTGACTTCAGACCGTATTTGAACTTCGGTGATGTTAGTAATTTCCTGAGCGAGGTTAATGCAGTGGTGCATTAGAGCCGTGCGAGAATCCTCAAGCGCAGCTGGAGCCGGGTTTCATCAACGGCAGCAAAGCCGAGGTTGAACTTCCCAGGCAAGACTTTTCCCTGAGGCTTGAACACAGATCTTCGGTCCTGCTCTACCTTTGACAAGTTTGCAGAGACATCAGAAACGTGAGACAGCTCTGCCTGAGACTGTCAACGGGGCAAACAGGGAAGATGGTAATAATAAGAGAAGAATTGGAGGAAGGGGAAATGATGTCCCTTCTCAGCATCTTGGTTCCTCCCTGTGTAGAATCAATGTGCTGGACTAGAAAATCTTTAAGGTCCCACATGGTCCTAACGTTCTATCCAGGGTTCATAACCATGGATGCAAAACACAAAGCTTTGCTGGTGAGGGTACGGAGCAACTGGAATTTTTACGCATTCCTGGCTGGAATGTACAACGACTCTGGAAACTAATTCAGCAGTTTCTTCCAAAACTAAACAAGCATCTACCATATGACCCAGCAATTGCACTCTTGAACATTTATCCCAGAGAAATGAAAACTTATGTTCACACCCAAACCTATATAAGAATGTTCACAGGGCTTCTCTGGTGGCGCAGTGGTTGAGAGTCCGCCTGCCGATGCAGGGGACATGGGTTCGTGCCCAGGTCCGGGAAGATCCCACATGCCGTGGAGCGGCTGCGCCCGTGAGCCATGGCCACTGAGCCTGCGCGTCCGGAGCCTGGGCTCCGCAATGGGAGAGGCCACAACAGTGAGAGGTCCGTGTACCGCAAAAAAAAAAAAAAAAAAAGAATGTTCACAGTAGCTCTGTTCACAACAGCAAAAACCTGAAAACAATTCAAATGTCCTTCAGCAGATGAAAGGTTAAATATTCCTATAACACTTCTCAGAAATAAAAAGAAAATAGCTGTTGATATACAGAGCAACTTGGATGGATCTCATGAGCATTATGCTGAGTGGAAAAAAGCCAGTCTCAAAAGATTATTTACTGTATAATCCTATTTTTAGAACATTCTCAAAATGACAGGTTTATAGAGAGTGAGACCAGAGGGTAGACAGTGGGAGAAACGGGTACAAGTGGAAAGTGGAGTACGAGGGAGTTTCTTAAAGGTGAGGGGGCAGTTCTGTACCTTGATTGTGGTGGTAGTCCCGTGAATCTATACATTAGAGGAAATTGCACCAAACTATACACACACAGAAACACACACACACACACACACACACACACACACACACGAATGTAGGTAAAAACGGCGAAATCAGAATAAGGTCTGTGCTCTAGTTAACAGCATCGTATTGGCGTGGATTCGCTGATCTTGAGACTTTATTATATATGGTTATGTAAGATGTCATCATTGGGGGAAGCTGGGTGAAGGGCACATGGGACTCAACATTTCTGCAACTTCCTCTGAGTCTATAATTATTTCAAACTAAAAATAATTTTAAAAGAAATGTATAGAATGGTTGTATCCATCACACTCTAACATAAAAATTTTAAAAATAAATAAGCCCAAACCTTGTTAAGGGCTATTGGCAGTTAGATCAGGCAGGGAGGAGAGCCCACCAGCCAGAGCATGGCAAGGCTCTACCTTATACCCAGAACTGACCATGGCTGGACCGGGCTGCTGTGTGAGCAGTTGACAGCACTGTGGGGACACAGTGTGGCTGTTCTGAGCACCCCAGCCTCTGGTTGAGATTTTCTTTCTCTGGTCTGGGCTGAGGAGAACCTATTAAAAACACCCTGCCTAGTCAGGCTTGGAAGACCATGAGCTAGAAAGTGGTCTTCGGGGCATTCTCCAGAGGTGGACAGCAGGTTCCTCTGGGCCATCCCTTTTCGGGATACTCGTAAAGCTGTACTGTCTCCTTGAGGTCACTAACTGAAAGCAAATTCTTTCGTTGTTAGTTTTATTTTATTGTCATAGGAACACTTAACATGAGATCTACCCTTTTAACAAAGAGTGCAATACATCCAATTGTTGACCCTAGGTGCAGTGTTGTGCAGCAGCTCTCTAGGGCTTATTCATCTTGCTTAACTGAAAGTTTATGCCTGGTGATTAGAGCATTTCCACTGCTCCCAGCCCCCGACAACCACCATTCCACTTTTTGATTCTATGAATTTGACTATTTCAGGTGTCTCATGTAAGTGGAAGCATGTAGCATTTGCCTTTCTGTGACTGGTTTATTCCCTTCAGCATAATGTCCTCAAGGTGCATTTGTGCTGTCGTGCGTCACAGAATTTCATTCTTTTTAAAGGCTGTATAGTATTCAATTATATGTATATACCACATATTCTTCATCCATTCATCCACTTAAGTTGTTTCCACATCTTGGCTCTTGTGAATAGTGTTGCAATGAACATGGGAGTGCAGATACCTCTTCAAGATCCTGATTTCAGTTCTTTTGGATAAATACCCAGGACTGGGATTACTAGATTACGTGGTAGTTCTAGCTTTAATTTTTTGAGGACCTCCATACCATTGTCCATAGTGACATTGCCGTTTTGTTTTCCCACCAACAGTGTGCAAGGTTCTAATTTCTCCACATCATCCCCAGCACTTGTTGTCTTGGTTTTGTATTTTGGTTTTTTTTAGAATAATAACCACCCTGACACGTGTGAAGTGAAGCAAATTCTTTTTTCTTTTTTTTTTGCGGTACACGGGCCTCTCACTGTTGTGGCCTCTCCCATTGCGGAGCACAGGCTCTGGACGCGCAGGCCCAGCGGCCATGGCCCCACGGGCCCAGCCGCTCCGCGGCATGCGGGATCCTCCCGGACCGGGGCACGAACCCGTGTCCCCTGCATCAGCAGGCGGGCTCCCAACCACTGCACCACCAGGGAAGCCCGAAGCAAATTCTTAAAGCTGCCACACTTTGGAATCCAGGAGAGTCCTGGAGACAGTTTTCTCCCAGACAAGACAAGGACTTGTTCTAAATGTTCAAGGAGATGGAATTCTTAGAAATGATTTCTTAAGGGAGCAGGTGCTTGGGTTTGGTCCTCCCTTGAGGTCTGACCTGAGTGCATCAGGAGGGCAGAAGGGCTGGGAGTCCACAGCGATAGGGCCGGGGTGGGGTTGGGTGGTGTGCCTCGGGGACTCTTCCCGAGCTGGACACTCTCCATCCCAGGCTTCTGTCTTTGAATCAGACACAAAAGTTCCAAGGAAAATCCACTCAACAATCTTCCTAAACAAAGGGCTCAGGAACAAGGAGAGATGTGGTCAAGGATACATCTGGAACGAGTTTCACTGGATGCGTTAACAGGAAGCTGGTTCTAAGCAGAGACCAAAAGGCAGGTCTCATTCCTGGCAAAACTGGAAAGCAGACAAAGTTTGCTGGCAAGATCCCCTTCTCTCTTCCCTGGTCTGGGTTGATCAGCTTTTCCCTACAAGGGTCCATGGGCCTCCCACTCCTTCTAGAGGAGAAGAAGCCCCCGAGGCTCTACCTTCTCACCTTTTCATCCACTTTCAGTCCCCACACACCTGTGGCCCACATGCTGAGGATTCTTTTCTCTTTGTTTTGTTTCTCTTCCTCTTTGAAAATCATCTTTGCAAAATAACCCTGGTATCGCAGTAAGGTATCGTGCACTCCAGATTAATGCACAGGGGAAGAAATGCTCCCCGAGACCATGGGGTGAGCTTCGTGCAGCCCTCGTTATCTGCTCACAGAAATGAAAGACAGTACCCTGCCATTAGGCCTTGGTGCACTTGGACCTCGCTGACACTGAGTAAGGTCAAGGGAAATAGAGCACCATGAAGTTGAGGCGTCCTCCGGCTTTACATTCCAAATCAGGCTCGCAGCTTCTGGGTGGCAAGATTCTCATCCCCAGAAGCAAAGCTTGGAGAGCACCTTGGGTCAAGATTCCACATAAAGAGGATAAACTTTAACAAAACTCGGTTTGCTCTATCAGTAAAGCAGCATCTCCAAGGCATCCTACAGGGTTGCTTCTCTTGTTGCTAGACCAAAGAATGTCCACGTGTTTGGGGAGTCCTTGGTGAAGCCTTCCTTGTTGGAAATGGTCAAGTTTGTTTGTGGCTCAGAGAAGAAGAAAATTCCACTAGTTCCTCAGTCAAATAGTGTCGTCCACTCCAGAACCATTGTCATCTCCTCTAATATTCTGCAGCTGGGCAGAGAAATCTAAAGCTCATTGTGCAGCTGCATGAAACGCACAGTGTTTCTCAGCACAGCCAGCTTCAGCTTTGCACAAAACCATCATGGTCACACCAAGACCATCAGTGAAAACCTCCTATTTTATGAGCTCCATCTGGAAACTTCAAGTACTGTTAATGTTTCTGAAATGGTGAAGAGTTTTTATTTTTCCAAGAGTTTATTTTTGACTGGAAGAATCACCTTGATACCTTGTAAACAGGTGGGTTTTGATTTCATCAGAGGTGAGATCTAGAATTGTTACCTTTTCCCATGAATCTGGAAGGCACTGAGAACTGTTGTTCAACCAGACCCAGGATGAGCAATACAGACAAGGTTCCTGCTGTCATGGAACTCAAGTTCTAGTTAGAGACAGAAAAAAGAAGCAATAAAACAGGATAACTTCAGAATTCAAAGATGTCATCATGTAGGGTGGTGGGCATCAGTGTTACAGATTGGGTGGGTAGGGAAAATACTTGTCTGAGAAGATATCATTTGAAGTGAAGAAGACGCAAGCGGTGCTAAGATCTGCAGGAATGTCGTTCCAGGCAGAGGCAACAGCTGATGCAAAGACGCTGGGCAGGCTGAATGATGGCCCCTCGAAGATGTCCACCTCCTAACCCTTGGAACCTGTGAATTAAGTTAACTTACATGTAGAAGGGACTTGGCAGTTCTGATTAAATGAAAAGCCTTGAGGTGAGATTATTCTGGTTGATCTGGGCAGGTCGAGTGCAATCACAAAAGTCCTTGTAAGAGAAAGGCAAGAAGGTCAGAGTTAGTGGTAAGAAATGTGATGATGAAAGCAGAGGTTGGAGTCATATGAGGAAGGGGCCATGAGTCAAGGAATGGGGGCAGCTTCTAGAAGCTGGAAAAGACAAGGAAACAGGTTTCCCCTGCCAGAGTCTCCAGAAGGAATCAGCCCTGCTGACACCTTGATTTTAGCCCAGTGAGACCCATTTTGGACTTCTGACCTCCAGAACTTTAAGATAATAAGTTTATGTTGTTTTAAGCCATTAAGTTTGTGATAGTGTATTTCAGCAACAATGGGAAACTCATACAGATGCTAAGGCAGAAACAAGAAGAGCAGGGAAGCAGGATCAGGCTTTGAGGCGAAGATGAGATCAGAGAGGGAACCAGGGGTCCTCTACGGCCTTCTGGGCTGCACTAAGGAGTCTGGATTTTATTCTGAAGGTGATGGGAAATCACTGGAGAGTTTTAAGCAGGGCAATAGCGTGGCCTGATTTATGTTTCTACAAGGTCATGCTCGTCGCTCTTAGACATGGATGAATGAGGACAGAGAGTGGAAGGCTGAAGGCAGAGAGCAAAGCCATGACCCAGTCCAGCCAGGAGGCGGGAGGTTCAAAGTAGACTCAGCTGGGATGTGTTTTAAAGCATCAGCAAACCACTGACCACCACCGAAAGCACCAAAGCAGCAAGAAATGAAGCTGAATCTATTGCTTGCCAGACAAAGGGACATGTTCAAAGGGTCTGTCTGTGCAGAAATAGGAAGAATGAAGCTTAGGGCAACAATAAAAAACGTACAACAGAAAAGGGCACGTTTCTGAGAAAGGGTATCTGATTGGCTCATGAGACGGATTGTAACTCTTCGTTGCAATTGGCCATCACACTAGTTTACAACACAGAAGCCCAGACGCAGTTTCCAAAGAGGTTGAGCTGGGTTGCTACAGTTCTGGCTGGTTCAATATCACCCAGAGGGCAGACTCACACATCCATGATCAAGATTTGGAGAGCTTTTCTTTTCTTTTTTTCTAATCTTTATTTATGGCTGCGTTGGGTCTTCGTGCTGTGCGCGGGCTTTCTCTAGTTGCGGCGAGCGGGGGCTACTCTTTGTTGCGGTGCGCGGGCTTCTCATTGCAGTGGCTTCTCTTGTTGCGGAGCATGGGCTCTAGGCGTGCGGGCCTCAGTAGTTGTGACCCGCGGGCTCAGTAGTTGTGACTTGCGGGCTCTAGAGCGCAGGCTCAGTAGTTGTGGTGCGTGGGCTTAGTTGCTCCACAGCATGTGGGATCTTCCTGGACCAGGGATTGAACCCAGGACCCCTGCATTGGTAGGCAGATTCTTAACCACTGCGCCACCAGGGAAGTCCCGGAGAGGCTTTTCTTGATGGGAGTCAATCAACAATATCTGCGAACGGATTGGATGCAGGAGGTTAGGAAAAGCAAGGAATCAAAGCTAATTCTTAGCTTTGTGGCTTAGGGAACTGAGAGGATGGTGGGGACCCTTTTACTGTGATGGTGAGAGAAGCACATGTGGTGGGAGGATTAAGCGTTCTGTTTGGACCTTTGAAGCTGAGATGACAGTTAAACATGTAAGTGGAAACGTTAAGTAAGCATTTGGACATTTGAGACTAAGTTTAGAAGAGAGAATTGGGCTGGAGGTATAAATTTATAAATATGGATTTTTAAGATATCAACTTTATTGTGGTATAGTTTACATCAAATTACATGGACCCATTTCAAGAGTACAGTTCAATGAGTTTTGACAAATGCATTCACCCAAGTAACCAAGACCACCATCAAGATACAGAACAATTCAGTCACCCCCAAAAGTTCTCTCTCCATCCTTTGCATTCAACCTTCCCCTCCCCTGGCTCCAGGAAACAGCTGGTCTGCTTTCTATCACTGTAGATTACTTTTGCCCCTTCTGGAATTTCTAGAAATGGACTTACACAGTAAAACCTCTTTCCTGTCTGACATGTTTTGCTCAGATAATGTTTTTGAGATTCATCCATGTGGTTGCATGTGTCGTTAGTTTGTCCCTTTTTATTTTTGAGCAATATTCCATTGTCTAGATATACTACAATTTATTTACCCATTTGTCTGTTGAGGGATATGTGGGTTATTCCCAGTTTTTAGCTATTACGAATAAAACCCCTACAAGCATTGATGTGTAAGTCTTCGTGTGGACATACTTTTTTCATTTATCTTGGGTGAATAGCTAGAAGTGGGATTGTTGGGGGCCTTACAGTAACTTACCGGGAAACTGCTAAACTGTTTCCAAGCGGTGGTACTGCTTTACATTCCCGCCAGGGACGATGAAAGTTCCAGCTACTCCACATCGTCAACGACACTTGGTGTCGTCAGTCTTTTTAAAATTGAGCCATTCTAGAAGGCATGTGGGGCATCTCACTGTGGCTGTAAGTTCATTTCCCTGCTGCCTAATGACGCTGAGCCACTGAGGGCCATAGGAAGAGGTTCAAGGATAGCGAGAAAAGAAAAGAAATAATTATCAGCTCCAAGAAAAACAAAAATTTGTGTAGGAAAGATGTAATTACAGCCCACTACGTGGGTCATCAAAGAACAATTGTTTCTATCATCATAGAAATGCATACTCTGAGGTTGGATTTAACCGTAAATTGTGATGGAGCTGTACTGGGAGGGTGTGGTTGTAGAGTCACCTTCCATCACAGGAGGGCAACAGACAGAGTCTGTGCAGGACATCTCTCCTAGCAGTATCGAGGCAGAGGCACTAACTGATCTGAGACTCTCCAAAGACAGTTACCAAGCCTCTACCTTCACCATTATCTGTTACCAGAGTTACGTTCTCCTTAAGGAGGGTTGTTAGCCCTTGGTTTGTATCCATAGAGATGCTCGAAGAACAATGCAGGTGACTTGAAAGGCAGACTTGATTCTAAATAAAGTCTTCCACACTCTTCTCTTTCGAAGGAATTTTGGGTTTTGTAAGTGCTGGATATCAGACTGAATAACATTCCATTTAAATCCAAAGGCAGACTCAACTCACTAGATTTTAAAAACATGCCGTGTGTAGGCAGAGGTAAGTAAAGATGTATGTAAAGATGTGGGTTGCAATTTAGTTTTGAAAGAGAACATTTGCTTTTACGTGGCTCGCTTTCTGGGCAGATAGCATTTTACTGTTGGGGACGATGCTGAGTGAGTCTATCGAGAAACTTCTGCAGAGGTCAAGAGGGCTGATGCCCATGGGGGAAACAGGAGACAGCTCTGTCCCCTTTCTTCTTTCTTCTCCAGCCTGTAACAGATACTTGGGTCACATTTACACTCTGCTTCTGAAACCATTTTGTCAGCTCCCCACCTGATTGCAGTCATATGAATTGTATATCAGGCTTCTGGAAGAGCTATGTAAAAATTAACCATTAAGGAGCTACTCTTCACCAGGTGCTAGGAAGCTCTTTTCCTTATTAAGGCTGGTCAAACTCTGCTTCTCACTGTCATGTCCCCTTGTCTATTTCTCTTAAAAATAATAACAAAAGCTAGTATGTGTAGGGCACTCACTCTCTTACTATGTGCCAGGTCTGTACTAAGTGCTTTATGTCCTTTTTCTCATCTAATTTTTATGACAACCCAATGAGGTAGAAAGTCGTCTTCTCTCTACCTTACAGATGAAGAATCCACAGATCAGGAACGCTATGTAATTTGCTCACCCGGTTTGTCAGCCTCCAAAGCTCGTAGCCTCCAGGATATATCGCCTTCCAGTCCTGCCCTAATTACCACAGCGTAGACTTGCACACTCTTGATTCTTCTTACATTTGCTCTTAGGAGAATTCAAGATGTGCCATGAAACGGCCAGGGCTGCCTTAGGAGTGAGATTGGGCTCTGTTCCTTGTTTCACCAGCAGGGGGCACAGTCACCTCAGTTGAATTTCCCAGGGAGCCATTTGAATCTCCTGCTTCTGTTTCTACGGAGGCACTATCAGTCCAACTGGACCATCGAACAATTCCTTTCTGGTCGGGTTTGCTTAGTCTTGTGCAGTGAAGGCAATTTTAGAGAACAAATGGTGTCGTGAGAAGCTGGTGCCGTTTTAGAAATCCTTATATTTCTTCAGCTCACACCTAATATTTACATTAACTACTATACTTTGTAGGTAGTTTTAAATCCCAGCCATCTTCCTCTTGCCACCGAGTGTACTGCAAACCATACTGTACAGAGCATCATTTAATGAGAAAATCCAAAATGAAGCAAAGTTAACGTTCCTTTACACAGGTACATTACAGAGTACTGGCCAGCCCCGTGACCTTCAAGTGACTTTGGTGGTGTGTAACTTCTGCAGCTGCTGTTCAGGAACCGGACACAAATCCTGGCTCTACTTCTATGTCATTCTGACCTCTTGAGCTCGACGTGCCTGCGTTCCTCAGCTGTAAGGTTCATAGTACCTTCTACACTGGGTGTGGCAATGATCACATGATGCTGATACAATAAAAGCGTTTGAGAAGAACCTGGCACATGGTAAGTACTCAGTAGGTGGGTGTCAGCTTTTATTAAGTCCCACTCTGACCAATTCCAAGCACTCCCACTATGATAGAAAAAGGATCTTTTCGTAAGTAGAATTTGTCAGCTCTCTGTATACTTTGCAGACTTGCTTCCATCTCCTCCATATAACACCTTTCTGTGGCAAGTTTCTGTTTTATCAGACAGCCGTGTAGTTATAAGTCATGTGGAAATTGTCCTAGAGAGGACAATTAAACGAAATTTGGCTTATCAGGAAGTGGTCAGAATAGGAATGCTTGCCGCAGATCATACTGGCCTTCTCCTCAACACACACCAACCGCTCAGAGATGGACATATTCATGTCCACTGTCTGGGACGCTTTCCCTCCCCACGAGGTCTGCAGGGAAGGGTGCTGTCCACTAAGACTTGTCCCAGCCTGGGCGGCTCCCTGTGCCCCGGCACTGCCCCGGCTGGAGCTGGCATCACGGGGCCTGAAGAGGAACTTGTGCCCAACGCCAGACTCTACGCAGGCACACCGCCACCGGCACCAAGGTTAATTCCCAACTGCCGGTCAGTATTTAACTTTCCTCATAAGATTAGATTAAATATTTGGGTTCATAAAAGCCTAGGATTGCGGACTGCGGTGAACGAGGGCTCAGCTGGCTGCAGGCTGAAGCTGCCCACAGGCCAGGTTTACGCAGCATCCTTCGAGCTCCTGGCGTCAGCGAGAAGGTGCGGGACAGCCTGACTCTGCAGCGAGGAATTCCCTACTGCTGCGCACCGCACAGGCAAGTTTCCACTGAAAATACTTTATTGTTTTAGGAATTAACTAACAAAGCTATATTTTTTTTACAGAAAATTATAAAAGGAATGATTTTCCTGGTACAAGACCTGGCCTTTCCTCCCTTCCCTTCCCCAGCCCCCTCCCTCTCTCCCTCCCTCCCTCCCTCCTTCGCACCTTCCTTCCCTCCTTCCTCTTTTGCATACTTTCTGTCTCTTTCTTTTTTTTTTTTTTTTTTTTGCGGTACGCGGGCCTCTCACTTCTGTGGCCTCTCCCGTTGCGGAGCACAGGCTCCGGACGCACAGGCTCAGCGGCCATGGCTCACGGGCCCAGCCGCTCCGCGGCATGTGGGATCTTCCCGGACTGGGGCAGGAACCCGTGTCCCCTGCATCGGCAGGCGGACTCTCAACCACTGCGCCACCAGGGAAGCCCCGTCTCTTTCTTCTTCTCC